>NC_028637.1:43417751-43438968 GCF_001406875.1 Solanum pennellii | reverse complement strand
ATATATACACTTCTGTTGTATAAAGCTAGAGAAAATTGTATTTCACTACAATTGTATAATTCGTTGGCCTTTTTCTCTGCAATATTTGAAGTAAAATGTTTGTAAATTGTATAATTAAGTGTATAACACGAAGATATATATTTTTGCATGTATATATACAATTTTCTCTCGCTTTATACAAAACAGAAACAGAATTTATACACTTCTCTATAAAGCGAGAGAGGCGAGCGAGATTTTTGGGACAGAGACGCCTGGCAAATTCTAGCTAACGTTTGCTATGAAGCACAATTAAATCAAACCCTAGCTATTCCATTTATTTTAGGTTATTAGTTTGCTATTATATACAATTTTCCCAAAAAATTATATTTCGAATTTGTAGTTGAAGTGGCCCATTTCAAACTTTCAACCATTTTTAACTTAAGTATCTATTTTTTAATCATCATAAATACAATATATATATATATATATATATATTACTTTACTAAATTAAGGACGACCAAGGGCATATTAGAAAATCTAACTTAAAGGAAGGGTAAAACAGTAATTAAGTTATCAAAATAGTTATGACCGACTAATTGAATTTTCTAGAAAGCAAGGACTCTTTATTTTTCATGGGCGCCTTTGCATGGTAAAAGAGTCCCAGAGAAGAATCGTCCACTATCATCTCATCATATATGTTGTTGAATTTCAGGTCCGTTATCTCAATCTTTGCTTTAACCATTTTCTATTCTCAATCTGCTTTATTATACTTTCATATCTCTTGCTTTACACTGTTTGGTGTTCTGGTTCGAGGGTTGATTTTTTTAGAAATATTTTTTAGTTGCTTAGATTCCTTTTAAGTTCTATTTCACAAGAACTTGATATATGACATTGTTATTGTATCGTCTCCCCACCCCCCAATGTCATGGTGGATGATCAATTACACTCCCATTTTTTTTCACTCCATGTGGCTTTATCTTGGTTCTCTTCATCATTTCAATTAATTTACGAATTCAGGTATACTTCTCTTTAGTTTTTACCTAAATTTTCTGTTGTTTTTCCTTTCGTATTCTTTTTTGTTTCTTAAGTTCTCCTCAAATTTTAATTATTATCAAATGTAGGATTATTTCTACTAAATGTTGGTGCAAAGATAGGTCGTTAGAATTCAGATTGATTGCACAAATTAAACATTTAAAAGTTACAAGTCTTAATTGGGGTATGTAGAATTTTAGGGAGATAAACTAAAGATGTGTTTGATAAGCATATGGTGGCATGTTCTATAATTATTATTTTTTTGGTGAAGTAGAACATCCTCCTACAGTTCGATCAGTCATTTCAAATAGTAATCATCCAATGTCTGAAAGATCTGATTCTCGGCACTAAACCTCATTATCTAGAGCAATACCTGTTGCTTGATTTGGTGATAGTGTTGTTTCCTTTAACATTATAAATTATGAGAGTGATCCTAAAGCTTTTATGAGTCGCTTCCAGCCAAGATAGCTATTTCTCTTATTGCAATCGCGACTTCCAAATTGCCTTGTACTGTGAAGCTCAGAGTATGACATTATGATGTCAATGATCCATGTGCACCGCTTGATGCTGAAAAATGTTTTTGTGCTTTGTAGGTAAGATATTTTCTATTGTTTCAAGATTTGTCTTGAAGCCTTGATATGCCGAAGGGCAACAAGCTATTTAACTGTCTTTCATGTATTCTGCCTAACATGAAGGCTGCTCCTAATTTTCATAGGCAATTTCGTTATGATGCTGCAACTTCAACAATTATGACCATTGGCTAGCATTTGTGTCTAAAAGAAATGTAAGGAGGACATTGTGTTCACTAAAAAAAAAGCCTAAATAGAGGGGGTTTATTTTACATGCATTGGAGTTAGAAACCCCCCCCCCCCCAGTTTGCTGCAGAAGAGGTTTCGATAACCCTCAGAAATAGGTCTGCCACAATTAAGTTGTGGGGGATTTTCACTAACCCCTGTAAAAAGTAGCCGGGGTTATTTTGCGACATTTGAACGCCCGCAAATTAATTCTTAGAAAACTACAGTTTAATTTTCAGGGGTCACAATCTCTGCTAATAATAACAAAATAGCAGGGCCAAAACCCACACAATTTGTGAAAATATAATTATTTTCCTATATTTTTGTCATTAGTGAAACATTCTCTAAAGCTAATTAAGCCAATAATAGTTAAAACAACCATAAATTTACAAATAATGATATTGCTAGCAACAATCAAAAGAGTTGCACTATAAAAAGTAGGGAAAAGGGTCTGATATACCCCTTAACATTGTCATTTGGAGCTGATATACCCCTCGTTATAAAAGTGGCTCATATATGCCCTTACCGTTATACAAACGGCTCACATATACCCCTGCCGTTACAAAATGGCTCACATATACCCTTCATTTAACGGAAGTTAAAAAATAGTTTTAAATTTATATTTGTTACTTCTAATTTTTTTAAAACATTATTTAGGGGTATATATGATTCTTCTATTAAAGTTCAAGGTATATTTTAATTTTTTTCATACATAAATTATTTTTTGACTTCTTTTATTATAATTATTTGAGTTTCTTATTCTTATTTTGTTTTTTCTTTCATTCCTTAGTTTAAAGAAAAAAAATTAAAACTATTTTTTTTGTGTGTATTGTAATTTAATTTTGTATTTGAAGAAAAAATTTGGTCATCTACAATAAGTTTTACAAGAATATTAGTGAAACATAAATAAATTTGATTATCAAAATAATAATTATAAATTAGTCATTGAAACAAAAAAAAGTCAAAAAATATGTTTGACGAGGATTAAATTTACTCATATGGTATTATATTTTTTAGAAAAAAATAATAAAAGTTTAGATCAAAATTATTATTTTTTTCATTTCCGTTAGAGGAAAAGGGTATATGTGAGCCATTTGTTTACAAGTAGGGGTATATATGAGCCACTTTTATAACGAGGGGTATATCAGCTCTAAATGACAAAGTTAAGGGGTATATCAGACCCTTTTCCCTAAAAAGTAATATCCAAAAATTTACTCTATAAAAGGTAATATCCAACAAGTTACCGTATAAACAGTAATATCCTAATATTTTTCCAATCCATTTGTGTTATACAGATTTCTAACAAATTTCCAAAAACAATAAGAATTGGGCATCCAGTAAGATACTTCATCACTATGAGAAGTTCATTCATCAGAAGAAAACCAATTTTGTCCAGGTCAATGTTCCAGTATTCATATTCCTCCATTGACAACCATCCTTTACAATTTGCAAATATTCTCACATTGCTTTATCTCATTAGTATTGGCGCGCCGACGCCATAATTAAGTAATTAATAGCATATTTTTTCTAATAGCTTAATCTTTTTAGCTAAAATATGAATAACTCTAAAGTGTCATTAAGATAAGAGTATATACTAACAAGAGAGGTATTGATCATATGCTTCAGTCTTCATAGAAACAATTGTGACTTTGGCTTCTTGAAACCATTAAGCTTAGCAAATAAGCTCATATACTCCATCTATAAGATAAATATGTAGATATAATTGCTAGAAAACAAACCATTAAAGTTTAAATATGTGAAAATTTTAAATAGAAATAATTAAGCAGAAGTTAAGAAAATCCTTATCCATAGTAAACGACAAGTTTACAATTGCCAAAAATCAAGTCAACAAGAGTTGATACCTCATCAAAGGGATGAGACCCAGAATGCTCCTTAAGTCTTTCAGTAATTTCTGGATTTCCGAAGTGAAATATGAAGTAAGGGTGAAGAACAACAGGTACACGCTACTCAACGTCTATATTATAGTTTTGTAACTACTCCAAGTGTTTTGTCTATACTTCTACTATGTAGCACTATTGTTATTTGCAGTTTTGATGATTTGTCAAACTCAGGGACTTTGTAAAGGTACCAGGTTTCTTACTTGAGTTTTGAAGATGAAGCAAACTCAGGGACCTTGTAAAGGTACCAGGCTTCCAATGTGACGAGCCGGTTGACTGCCAGCTAGAGAAGGTACAGAAAGTAGGTGCACTCTTCCCAACGACGCCAGAAAGTCAGACTTCTCCAACCAATGGCAAAGAGTTTAAGGAAAGTGACTTGTCCATATAAAAGTCACTTTCCTAAACATCATATGGAGTTTTTGCAACTTGATAAAAATTCTTCAAGAACACTTGCAAAGGCTATCAGCAAACAAAAGGCAGAATTATTCAAACAACAGCAGAAATCTCTGGAGCATTTAAGTGTAGTTGTTTAAGAATATATTCTCTTGGTCTTACATTGTAAACTATTCCTGAAACTATAAAGGAATCAGTGGGTAGTATTAAAATTCTAAGTTTTCTAGGTGGGATAGCTTAGTGGGTAGATTTATTTCTACTTAGGCTTGTTAAGCAATAGAGATTATTGCTTGACCGTGAGATTAAAAACTTCTTCTCACATTTGTTGTAATCGTGTTTCACTTTTGCTTGTGAAGATTAGTGAAAACGATTGAAAATCCTGTGAGACAGGTCGTGGTTTTACTCCCTTAAGCAAGGAGGTTTCCACGCAAAATCGTTGTGTTGTTTAAACTGCATTTACTCTCTGTTTATACTTATTAGTGTGTCAAGGGACCTGGTCCATTGACTGATAAGTGAAGACACATATTCTATCAAGTGGTATCAGAGCAGGCACTCTCTATTTGGTTAACCCCAAGGAAGTTATATTTGTTCTAGAATGGCTGCTCCACTTAATCTAGAAGAAGGTCAGTCTTCAACAAGACCTCCTCGTTTCAATGGACATTTCTACAGTTGGTGGAAAGATAGAATGCATGATTTCCTCATGGCTGAAGATAGTGAGCTATGGGATATCGTACTAGATGGACCGTTTATTTCGATGATAGAAGAAAAGAATGGAGAGAAAACCAGGCTTGTTCCAAAGCCTAGACAAAAATATGATGAAGCTGATCGAAAGAAGATAGAAAAAGGATACAACGCAAAAACTCTTCTTGTCTGTGGGATAGGACCTGATGAGTTCAATCGTGTCTCAGCTTGTGAGTCTGCTAAAGAAATCTGGGATTGTTTAAAAACAGCTCATGAAGGAACTGAAAAAGTCAAAGAATCAAAGATTGATATTCTCACCTCTTTGTATGAAAACTTCAAGATGAAGGAAGGAGAAACCATTCATGATATGTTCACAAAATTGTCCTCTATTACCAATGAGCTGCGAAGTCTTGGGGAACCTATCAGTATGAGCAAGCAAGTCAGGAAAGTGCTTCGAATTCTTTCAAAGTCCTGGGAAAGCAAGGTTGATGCCATTTCTGAAGCTAAAGATCTAAAGGTGCTGACAATGGATGCTCTCATTGGAAATCTGAAAACTCATGAGATGAATCGAAATCATGATTTGTCAAAGAAGGAAGTCAAAAAGGATAAGTCCTTGTTGCTGAAATACAAATCTGATGAAGACTCCAATGATGATGATATGGCTTATCTCATCAATAGATTTCAAAAAATTGTGAAAAAGAACAAAGGTTTTAGAAGAGGAACGAATGGTCCTCGAGATGCTACTCAAAATGATATCTGCTACAAGTGTGGAAAAGCTGGGCACTTTATTAGAGAGTGTCCTCTACTCAAAATTGAAAACAGGGAATATCAAAAACGAAGAAGTGACAAAGAGAAGAGAAGGGACCTGGTACTCGGTAAAAATGATCGCAAAGCTGCTACTGATTATGTGGTCAAAAAGGCTCTTGCTGCATGGGGAGACTCTTCAAGTGACTCAGAAGATCCTGATGAACCAAATGATGTGTCTATGGTGGCGGTTCATGAAGAGGAAACCATATTCAATGAAATGTTTGCTTTCATGGCTCATACAGAAAATGAAAAAGAGGATGACAAGGTAACTCTTCTCGATATGAAACATGATCTGAATAATTATTCTCTTAAAAAATTGAGAACATTAGCAAACGTTATGATTGATTCATTAATTGAGTTAACCTCTGAAAGAGACATTATGAATGTTGAACTTGACAGTTTAACTGAAAACAAGGTTAAACTGGAGGAGAAAATGTCAAAAATGGTGTCTCTAGAGTCTGACAACACTGAACTTAAAAAACAGTTGAATCAGATAACTGAAGATGCTGAAAAGCTAAATGGAAGGTCAAATGGTTTACAAGTTGAAACTGAAGAAAAACTGAAAACCACTGAGAAAAATCTGGGATTGTCTTTGGAGAAGAGCAACAAATTAGAAAAAGGATATTGTCAAGCTTAAGGAAGAACTTGAAAAATCTCTTAAATGGACAAAATCCTCTAAATTGTTGTCAAATTAACAAATCAGAGTAATTTCAATAAGAAAGGTCTAGGAAGTTTGAATATCACTCCTCCTTTCAACCCTCACAGCAAGTATGTATTTGTGTCTGACAATCTGCTCTGTCTTCACTGTGGCAAAAATGGGCATTTAAAGGGAGAGTGTGCTGGCTGGAGAAATTCTCATGAAAGACTCTCTAATTATGCTGAAAGGCAAAAAATATCAAAAGAGAGACCTGGTCCTCCAAAACCTATTTCAACTGATAGATTTTCAAAGAAAAAATATGTCTTTGCTCTAATGTCCTTTGTTAGAAAGTTTCAAAAACTGCCCTATTGGACTAGATACAATCTGATCACTCATTTGTCTGCCTTCTGGGAACTCAAATTGAAATGGGTTCCCAGGCTAAACAAGTGATTCTTGGTGCAGGTGAGTGAAAGGAGCAGCAGTCAATGTTGGTATATGGACAGTGGATGCTCTAAACATATGACTGGTGACATCAAAAATTTCCTCTCACTCAAGACACTTCAGGGAGGAGGTGTCTCTTTTGGTGATGGAAAGAAGGGGTACATTTTGGGAGTTGGTAAAGTGGGAAGGTCTCTTGAAGAATCAATTGACAATGTGTATCATGTTTATGGGTTGAAGTACAGTCTTTTGAGTGTGTTTCAAATTTGTGACAAGGGAAATGAAGTCAAGTTTACTTCTGAGAAGTGCATTGTGGTTAGTCTAACTACAAAGAAAGTGATTCTCACTGCTTTCAGAAGTAAAAACATGTATGTGGCCAACTTAGAAACGTCTCATGGAGATGATCTGACATGTCTTAGTGCTCAAAATGAAAATGCTGATCTTTGGCATCGCAGGCTAGGGCATGTGAGCTCATCTTTGTTGAATAAAATATGTGAAGCTTGTGTCAAAGGAAAACAAATCAGATCACCCTTTAAGCCAAAGAAGCAAGTAACCTCATCAAGAATACTGGAGCTGTTGCACATGGACTTATGTGGACCTTTGAAGGTTCAAAGCAGAAATGGCACGAAATACATTCTTGTGATAGTTGATGATTACTCAAGAGATACATGGACAAGATTCCTAAGATCAAAAGCAGAAACACCAAAAGAATTGGTGGTATTCTTCAAAATGATTCAAACTAAATTGAATCAAGTGATTTGTGGGATTAGATCTGATCATGGAACTGAGTTTGAGAACTCAAAACTGGATCAATTTTGCATGGAGAATGGTACTAGTCATAACTTTTCTTCTCCAAGAACTCCTCAACAAAATGGAGTGGTGGAAAGAAAAAACAGAACCTTGGTGAACATTGCCAGAACCATGATTATTGAGTCAAATCTTCCTCAAAGTTTCTGGGCTGAAGCTGTCAACACAGCTTGTCATGTTACCAACAGGTGTCTGATAAGAGTTGTTTTGAATAAGACCCCCTATGTGCTGCTCAACAACAGAAAGCCTATGCTGAGCTATCTTAGGGCATTTGGGTGTAGATGTTTTGTGCTGAACAATGGAAAGGATGATCTGGGAAAATTTGATCCTAGAAGTGATGAAGGAGTGTTTGTTGGATATTCTTCATCGAGTAAAGCATACAGAATATTCAACAAAAGAACTCAGTGCATTGAAGAAAGCATTCATGTTGTTTTGATGAAGATGGAAATTTGAAAAGCAATGGATCAAATGATGAAGATGATGTGATCAAGCTGTTCAATTCACAGAAAATTGAAGGAAGTGAAGCTGATGTAGAACAACAGTTGAAAAATGACTATGATAATCAAAATCATAGTCTACCTGAAAAGGCTGATGAAGTGGAAAAGTGTGATGAGGTACCTAATACTACTCTGAATTCAAGTCAGAGTACATCAAACTCCCCAGAAAATGATGACACCCTTGATGAAGAAGAACATGCTGATCAGCTCAACCAGTCTGATCTAAGACCAGAATGGAAACATAGTTCATCACATCCTCTTGATAATCTTATCTCTCCTTTGAACTCTGGAATTTATACTAGATCAGAAACAAGAAATCTAGTTGCATTTTCAGCATTCATATCATCTATTGAGCTCAAGAATGTGAAAGAGGCATTAAGTGATGCAGATTGGATCAACTCAATGCAAGATGAACTTCATCAGTTTGAAAGAAGCAAGGTATGGTACCTCGTTCCTCGACCTGCAGGCAGAACAGTAATAGGAACCAGATGGGTGTTCAGAAACAAGCTCGATGAAATGGAGTGATCACTAGAAACAAATCCAGGTTGGTGGTTCAAGGATACAATCAAGAAGAAGGAATAGACTATGATGAAACTTTTGCACCTGTTGCCAGGATGGAGGCCATTAGAATTCTAATAGCTTTTGTTGCATTCATGGGATTCAAGCTGTATCAAATGGGTGTCAAAAGTGCATTTCTTAATGGAGATCTGAAAGAGGAGGTATTTGTCAAACAACCTCCTGGGTTTGAAGATGCTGAGCTACCAGATCATGTGTTCAGATTGAATAAGGCTCTGTATGGCTTGAAACAGGCTCCTAGAGCATGGTATGAAAGGCTGTCAAAGTTCCTGCTGAAGAATGGTTTCAAAAGAGGAAAAATAGACAATAGTCTGTTCTTATTAAAAAGAGAACAAGAATTTCTTATTATTCAAGTTTATGTGGATGATATAATTTTTGGAGCCACTTCAGAACATTTGTGTGAAGAATTCTCATCATTAATGGGAAAGGAATTTGAAATGAGCATGATGGGCGAACTGACATTTTTTCTTGGTCTACAAATCAAGCAATCAACAAATAGGATTTCAATCTGTCAGGAGAAGTACATTAAGGAGCTACTGAAGAAATTCAATATGTTTGACTCCAAACCTATTGATACTCCTATGGGAACAAATTCCAAGTTTGTAGTAGAGGAATCTGATCCTCTTGTGAATCAAACCATGTATAGGGGAATCATTGGATCCTTGTTATATCTGACTGCTAGCAGACCTGATATTGTTTATAGTGTTGGAATGTGTGCCAGGTTTCAAGCATGTCCTCGTGATTCATACTTGAAGGCTGCAAAACGTATTCTAAGATACTTGAAGAAAACAGGGGACCTGGTTCTCTTCTATCCAGCAGGTGACAGTTTTGATCTAGTTGGTTTTGCAGATGCTGATTTCGCTGGTTATCAAGTTGACAGGAAGAGTACTTCTGGAATGGCTCATTTCCTTGGATCTTCACTCATTTCTTGGGGAACCAAGAAACACAATTCTGTGGCCCTTTCAACAGCTGAAGCTGAGTATGTAGCAGCAGCGGCATGCTGTTCACAGTTGTTATGGATCAAGCAACACTTGGAGGATTTTGGTATAAACATCAAAGCTATTCCTCTTATGTGCGACAATACTAGTGCTGTTAGTATGTGAAAAAATCCAGTTCACCATAAGAGAACAAAGCATATTGATGTTAGACATCACTTTCTGAGAGACAATGTTGAAAAGGGGAATATTGTGCTTACATATTGTCCAACGGAGGAGCAAATTGCAGACATCTTCACCAAGGCTCTCAGTAAAGATCAATTTGAGAGAAATAGGCTGAAGTTGGGTATGATGATCTCTAAGTGATGTCCGTAGCTTCCAACAGTTGAATTTCCTTGATGGCTAAATTTGCAGTACAGGTATCCTTTGTGTGAATAATTTAATATCTGGATTAGATCATTTTTGTACCATTGTAGGTATACTTTCAGGAAGGACTAGCTTAGCAAAGACATGGCTAGAACAACTGGGGAATGAGGATAAAACTGTGTTATGGTACCTGGTGCCTGTCCAGGTTAGCATTTGTACATTAATTTTAAACTGAAAATTATGACCGTTGATAATGCCACGCGTCAGTCATCGGTCATTCTGACCGTTAGTCCCATCGCTTATCCCCCAAGCGACACGTCAAATCACGGACCTGGCACCTTTTAAAGTCTTTTTAAACCCTCTTTACTTCTTTTTGAATTTCTCATCCATCCCTTAACATTCCTTCCTTTTAAAAAGAAAAAAAGGGAATCGGGGAAAAGTTAAAAGACAAAATCTGTTCTTCCTTCTTCCTTTTTCTCTTCGAAAAGCCAATTTTTGTTCTTATTCAAGTCAAATATGTCTGATCCTTCTTCCACCTCCAAACAAATGCTCACTGCTCTCAGTGAAATAGAACCTATCGCTTTTTACTCTCCTTCAGCATTAGAGTCCAAATCTTAGTGCCCCTTCAAGTTCTCAAAATGATACTCTTGACAATCCCTTCTATTCCATAGATCTGAATAGAACTAGTTTACCTTCTGGACCTGGTCCTTGCCATGAAATGTTGCCCGATAATCTTTTCGAAGGAGACTTGCCAAGAAATAAATCTTCTGAGTCAAACATCTTGGCAGCAAGTGAGGAACTGGTTATTGAAAGTCTTGCTATGATGAGAGAAGAAGCTTGGGCTGAGCAAACTGAGGCTTTACAAAGGGAAGAGGTAAGAGACACTCAACCCATCTTTGATAAAACTCCAGATGTTGGAAGGTATCCTTCTTCAAATTCCTCAGATTCTGAAAGTGAAGAGGAACCCATTAAATGAAAGGTTGAAAGAAGGGAGGTTGAAGTGTCTAGTAGGGAAAATAAAAGGTTGTGGAAGAAGCTCCTAGAAGAAGACCTACCACTAGGTCTGATGCTCGAAAATTGATGGTTGATGCCTTAAAGGCTAGTGCTAGATCTACGGCTTAGGAGTGCCAGAACCTTTAAAGTTTCAAACTTTAAAATGCCTGAATATGATGTTGTTAAGTTGTCTGCTGAAGAAGTTGAAAAGAAAAGCAAGAAGAAAAGGTCAGGAAACACAAAGTCAAAGGAGTCGAAGAAGGTTGAGAAAACAAAACCCAAAAAAAAAAGTTCTGCAGTAAAACGGAAGAGATCACAGGGACCTGGTGCCCAAAGCAGGAGTGAAGAGGAGGTCAACATGCAGGAAGTTGTTGACAATCTAAGAAATCAAGCTGTATTGGCTGGGAGAGTCTTTGATATGGGAATAATCAATTTTCATGGTATGGACTCTCTTCATGATATGGTGGAAATTCAATCATGGATGCATCTATTCAACATGAAATCTCCTATTCTCTATGAAGAAGAAGTGCGCGAATTCTATTATAACATTCAATTCAAAGAAGATGGGAGTATCCTCACAAGAGTAAATGACATTGCTGTGCATCAGGATGAGTGTCTGCTGGGCAAAATTTTCAGGGTACCTAGAGAGGGGACCAGGTCTATGACTGGAAAAACTTGTTCGATTGAGTTTGTGTCCTTGGTTTCTAAGATTCCCACAACAAAGGTTGCTGGGATTTTTAAGAAGGTCATGAAGAACGAGTACCAGTTGGTGTTCGAATTTGTTAACAAAGTTCTCCTTCCTCGAACTGAAAAGAGGACTTCAGCAACTTCTGCTGACTTATTTGTGATGGAGATGTTGTGCAGATTCGAAGCTCTGAATCTCCCAGATCTTATGCTTGAGCACATCTACAAAACTGTCATAGAGAGGAAAGGGATTCATGGAATGGGATACGGATACTTTCTCACAGAAGTATTCAAACATTTTAAAATTCCTCTCAGTGTTGGCAGGGTTGGGACAGTGAAACAAACTGTTTCAGAGAGTACCCTGGTCGAATGTGAGTGTATTGAAGGGAGAGGCAATCCCAAGAGCAAGATGGCTCAACTCATAGAAGATCAGGATCAACTCAAGCATGAGGTTGAGGAGCTAACTGTGCGTTTGAGTGGTAAAGATGCCGAAATTGCTATACTCAAAGCTGAACTACTTACTGCACAGACTGAGAGACCTGGTACTTCCGTGGTTCAAGACCTGGAGAGAGAAAATGCAGAGTTGAAGGCCAAGATTACTGCCTTACAAGAGAAGGCAATTAAAGATAACGATGCTGCCAATGCACGACTCACTCTCATTATCCAATCCCTGTCTCATCAACCTCCTCCTTCCTAGCCTTTTAAAAACCTTCCCTGTGTCTTTTTTTTTTGTGGCTTATCTTTGTGTTATTGGATTATCAGTTTGACTTTAATGTACTAAATGTTATTGTGGAATGCTATTTAACTTATTCCTCTGGTGTTCTAGTTATAATCTACTGTGAATGCTTTTCCTTTTCTGTTTGATTGCTATTTAGCTTTGATCTTATATGGTATTACTGTTGACATCATTGGTTTACTGTATATCTTTTTTATGATGCCAAAAGGGGGAAGTAAAACTGGTAAGTAGCTAAATGGCTGAGTTATATGTGTGAGGGGGAATACAGTGAGGGGGAACAAAGTGAGGGGGAACAAAGCTGGAGTGGTGCCTGAGAGTATTGTTTGTCATCATCAAAAAGGGAGAAAATGTTATTTGCAGTTTTGATGATTTGACAAACTCAGGGACCTTGTAAAGGTACCAGGTTTCTTACTTGAGTTTTGAAGATGAAACAAACTCAGGGACCTTGTAAAGGTACTGTCACGACTGGAATCTAGACCCCAACGAGACCGGCGTCGTTGATCTCTCAGAGGTCGCAAACAAGCCTACTTACGTCATTCTTACTTTACATAGGTTAATTTTAGCAAAAAATTTGAAATTTTTGATTCTTTAATCATACTTGCCAAACATTCTTTATAATTCGTAATCGTTCATCATCAACCATCTAACATTTAAGAGATAAGCAACTGAAAGAAATAATTCATTTAGTATTAATTGTATATCGGCCAAAGTAGCACCAATACAAAGTCTGAACCAAAACAGGAAAGAAACGCTAGTGGAACATGCTCCACTAGCTCAACTCTAAAACTACGCTAGAATTTAAAACAGTAGCATCCTCGAAAGCATGAGGGCCTACCAAACTCCAGATGAATGTTGACGTCCGGATAGCTGCAACAACGAACCTGTAGCTCTACCGTCCACCTGTACCTGCACCTAAAAGTAGATGTTTGTATGGAATTAGTACACACTTGTACTAAGTATGGGTATATGCAAGCACACACCAGGGACATGCATGAGGAAGAATAGCTCTTTCCTAACAACATGATGTTTGGAAGTCAAGTCAGTGGACTTGCTAAATTGAGATTGGGAAAGTTATGCCATGAGAGTGACATGCATCATTATAATTATCGTATGGCACACAACACATAACATCTTCATATAGCACATAACATACAACACATAGTTTCTTTCATATTATTCATTCATATACCATGAGACCTTGTTATCATGGACTTGACCTTAAGACTTCCCAAAATGAGGGCTCAACATATGGGACCTCAACTAGGGAGCCTTCTTTAGCAAACACAGAGTCTGCTTCATTCATTCATACGTACCTCATTTCAGTTCATTCGTAGGCCAGTGTGAACACCAGTTATACTTAGGGTGTAGTTTAAGACTTTCATCGGGTTTGCTGTGCAATGATCAGGAATAACCTAATGTCCTTACTTGAATCTAGCTCACCTTTTGATTATCCTATCCTAACACCTTCGGTATCATTCATTTCTTTATATGATCCATTTGAGGCTGGCATCATTCATTCATTGGGAACTTTAACTTTAACCGACATAGATCATGTCAGCATCATGAAATCCAGTGTCTTCCCCACACTGAAAAGAAGTGGAATCACCGGCCAAAGCAATTCAATAACATGCTAGAGTATATGGGAATTTAACCCCGCCAGATCCCTATAGTGGCAATATAGGTTCAAAGACTAGGAGATTTATGAAGACCCATACCCGGCAAGCCGGACAGTCACATCTCATGAGAGTTACGTGAACCTCCGCTCTTCCCGAAAGAAGGCATCACCGCTCATAGCTATCCTATCGGTGCTCAGTATAAAGTTTCATTACATTCAACTCATACATCATGGAAGCTGGCTTCTAGTATGAAAACATCATAGCTCAATGATGATTTCTCATCTCATCATTAGTATTAAGTGTTTTAAACTCAATATTTTCATTAGAGTGTTCATAGAGACTGGTCTCTTCATTATCTTACACTCTCATTGGTGAGTACGTATTGGTAACATTTACTTAGGCTCATTTGAGATTGCTCTCATCATATACATTAGCCTCACATCATGATTGTCACCACATTCTTCATTATTAGCACCTTTATTTTTCATAGTTACTCACCTCTTATTACGTGAATGTTTATTTCTTCATTTCATTACGTATATTTAGGTTCACTTATTTATGAACGTATGTTAAACTTATGTGTCTATACATACAAGCCATCGGACTTCATTTATAGTTCGTTAAGTGATTCTTATTTTCCTAAGATTATGTATTACGAGACTTACGTATCTTGTATATATACCAAGATCTTGATTTTTGATCTAAGTAGATGGTATTATTCTTGAATATTTTACTCACGTATGACTTATGTATCAATACGGAGGTTTGGGAACGGGAACCCAAATCTTGAATTATTTGGATATCATTTATATTTTTCATTGATTTTATTTCTAATATTCATAGCTTTAGAACTCTAAATTAAATCTCAACATTTTCATGACATAATAAATTTTCTATTTTAATTAGAATTCTAAATTAAATTTCAATCATTTACATGAAAGAATAATTTTCTATTTTAATTTAAATCGCAATATTTACATGAAAGAATTAATTTTCCACTTTAATTAGAATTTTAATTTAAATCCTTTTTTTTTTTAATTAAATTCGCTTGAATAGGGAGGTTGTGGGTTCGAACCCCCACAGCCCCCCTTATTTTTCATTTAATTTCGCTGAGGAGGAGGCTGTGAGGTGGTGGGTTCGAACCCCCACAGCCCCTCCTTCTTAAATTTATTTAAATGGGCATCTGCAGTGAGGTTGTGGGATCGAATCCCCACAGCCTCTTTTTTTTTTAAATTTCGCCTACTGAGGTCGTGTGATCGATTCCCACGCCTCGCGTTTCTTTTTTTTTCTTTTTTTTCGCGAACTGGGGATCATGGGTTCGATTCCCGCCCCCAGCCCCCCTTTTTCTTCCTTTTTTTGCGAATTGGGGTCGTGGGTTCGATTCCCGCTCCCAGCACCTCTTTTTTTTTCTTTTTCTTCCTCTTCCAGCACTCGATTTCGAATCCCCCCAGCCCCCCCCCCTTTTTTTTCCGCGTGTAGTGTCTCGCGACTGCAGCTAAGGGGTTCGATTCCCCTTAGCCTCTTATGTTTTTTTTTCTGTTTCTTTCACAAGTGAGGTCTTGGGTTCGATTCCCACTGACCTCACTTAATTTATTTTAATTAAAAGACTCAGAATTTGACACTTTTGAAGGGTACAAAAATCTGAAAATTTTTGTCCTTCTCCAACCATTTTTAGGTGCATTTTTTTCATAAGATTAAATAGCTATAAGATGGTTATTCAATTCACAATACTTCATCATAATGAACATCACATTGTACACCCATTATACACATAAAATACACAATGAATACACAACTTATACACCCCAAAACAGTGACTAAAACACTGCCCAATACACACCTATACATTAATTTTTCCGGTCATATTTTGATGATCATTATCATGATTTCCCGCACATAAACACATTCGTATTTAATTTAAACACATCATTCATGCAAAAATATAGCAGCACAACATACCCATCCTACAAATTCATTAGGGAGCTAAGTACAAGGACATACGAAGGGGGAACAACCTTAGTTTCAAGAGTTTAAGAAACGTTCGAAGGAAAGTACTCTTGGAGGAAGAATACCATGAGAGAAACCCATACCTTTATTGATGTTCAAACTAAGAATTCGCTACCCAAAACTCTCTCCAAAATCAATCCAAGTTACCTCAACGTCCACACCACTCAACGAACAACTTCTCTTCGCCTTAATGTTTTTGGTTGCTTTGTTTTTCTTAAAATTTCATGTGAGTTCCTCAAGCGTGAAGAACTGTTGATATTTGGCAGAATAACGTGAGAAAGATGGAGAACGTGAGAGAGAGAGAGAGTTAAGAAGCGTGAGAGAGAGAGAGAACTATTAGGATTAGGAGATTAATTCAAGAATTAGTCAAATAGAATTTAAAATAAATTAATACAAATCTAGTTTATTTTAATTAATACGCGAAAGGACCATTATTCCCTTAAATACCTATTATTTAATTTATTTACTTATTTTTTTCGGGTCGTTACAGGTACCAGGCTCCCAATGTAACGAGCCGCTTGACTGCCAGCTAGAGAAGGTACAGAAAGTAGGTGCACTCTTCCCAATGACGTCAGAAAGTCAGACTTCTCCAACCAATGGCAAAGAGTTTAAGGAAAGTGACTTGTCCATATAAAAGTCACTTTCCTAAACATCATATGGAGTTTTTGCAGCTTGATAAAAATTCTTCAAGAACACTTGCAAAGGCTATCAGCAAACAAAAGACAGATTTATTCAAACAACCGCAGAAATCTCTGGAGCTTTTAAGTGTAGTTGTTTGAGAATATATTCTCTTGGTCTTACATTGTAAACTATTCCTGAAACTATAAAGGAATCAGTGGGTAGTATTGAAATTCTAAGTTGTCTAGGTGGGATAGCTTAGTGGGTAGATTTATTTCTACTTAGACTTGTTAAACAATAGAGATTATTGCTTGAACGTGAGATTAAAAACTTCTTCTCACATTTGTTGTAATCGTGTTTCACTTTTGCTTGTGAAGATTAGTGAAAACGATTGAAAATCCTGTGAGACAGGTCGTGGTTTTACTCCCTTAAGCAAGGAGGTTTCCACGTAAAATCGTTGTGTTGTTTAAACTGCATTTACTTTCTGTTTATACGTATTAGTGTGTCAAGGGACCTGGTCCATTGACTGATAAGTGAAGGCACATATTCTATCAATTATGTTATATCTACTACTTTTAAATCAACCTTCAATTTGGTTACTACAATCTCAAGTAAATTCTACAAAGTAACAGATCATGTAAAGGAAAATAAAAAATAATGAATGCTTGCAGAATAAAATACACATTAGTAAAAAAATCAATGATTTGCATCATCAACTAAGTTGTTCACCGGTCAATATATACAACTAAACTCACCTTAAGTTGTGTTACTTCATTTAATTTTTATCAGAGCCGCAACAGAACTCACTTATCCATTCACCTGGAGTCTCATATCCCTCGAACCACAAACCAAATCGGAGCACACTACATGTTTTATATCAGGTCAAAAAGGAACAAGTATACTTGAGAAGATTTTATCTAATACAGAACATATTTTTGCAGCTTACATTTACATTTACTTTCTGCATAGTGTAAATAAGGTTTGCGGTTATAAATCCATTATGGTCCCGTCTTTCTCGCATAGTGAAAACTTAGTACACTCGACTGCCTATTTGATAAAGTTTTATCATTCTTTTTTTTTTGAACTGCTCACCCTAACGGATAAATTTGAAGGAAGTAAAAGAACATTTCTTCAATATGATCCCAAGAATTATATTGTGGGTATTAAAAATGCATATTGCGGGGGTTGAAATTGCTTTGGAGTGAACACGAGCATAAGTTTGAATTACGACATAGTCTTGATCATGTTCACTTGACCTATCCAATCAACCAATGTCAGAATTAACATCCAGTATGAAGTTTCCATACTCATGACTGTATCAGTTTCTCCACCTTCTTGAAAGTAGCATCTCCTGTCAGTTAAAGAAATTGAAAAGTCACAAGTATATTACTGTTATAGGTAGATAGTCAAGATTATGATTCATAAAAGCAACTAACTTTGATATGAAAACTTGAAGTGCTTGATGTCCATAGGAAGCAACACATATAGACACGTTGAGCAATAAAATTTACTTGATGAGTAGAGAACTAAATCCCTGAGATCTTCAAGGCCAGAAGTCTCCAAGCTGCTGATTAGTCCACTCTAAAATTAAAAAAAACTAGGGTCAAAGAAGACATTTTTTTAACTAAAAAAGAAAGAAAGTCAAACAAATCGAAACAAAGGAAACTTTATGCACAAGATCCTCTTAAAGTATTTGATAACATAACTAATAAGTGTACCCTAGTTAGAGTAAAAAAATTGATTGGTTTAGAACTTCTCTTTTCTTACAATATATGTTTTATTGTTGCTCAAGTCCAAACATCTTCAAAAGATTTGTGAAAGCATTAAACTGAGATATGTCAAACAAGTGTAAAATCTTGTATGACATGACCAAGGATTCTTGTAACTGAGACAAGCTTATACCAACCACCTCACACTAAACAATATTTTGGTTCTTAAGTTACTGAACTTTGTAAGAAGCAAGTAGTTGGTTGTGTTTCTCTAGATACAAATTTTAGACTTAATTATTGTCTTACCAACACAAAACACCCAGTCTGCATGTTAACAAGTTGCTACACAATTCACCATCACCCTGATATTAATAAGTTCCATCGCAACTAGGTGAATTGTAGAATATGTAGAATACTGTCATAAGAACTAAATCTCAAATTTTAGTTTTAAAATATGATATCATATAATTAGAAAAGATCAACTAGACCCTTTAAATCTCAAATTTCATGTAATAAGAACTAAAGTCTCCCTAGTCCACATCAAAATCGTGATGAACATCAAAGTAATTACTCCAATAAGTAGACTATAGCTTCTTGATCATAAGTAATAGCAATAAGTAAATTATAACTTAGAAGTTACCATAAATATGTAAGAATGAAAACGTAAAAAAGAAGTTAAACTGCAAACTACCTGAATAAACCATGCATATGATTTGTCCGTCTTGTCTTCACGGCTTTTCTGACCCTTAGAATACCTCCATCTTCTATCTCAGGATTTACTTCTCGTGGATAAGTTATGGCCATCTCCCCAAGAGGTCCCTTAACTTTTAAATCCGGAAGAGAGATGAATTCATGTATTAAAACGTCAATAGTTAATATCATATTTAATAGCTTGTTAGTTGTCTTATACCAATTTTATCACACCAAATATGGTTTTCAGTTATTATTTTAAGATCTCATTTTAAGAAATTATGAGTTATATGTATTACTCATATATTATAAAAGAATAAATAATTAATACATTAACAATATTTTTAGTGAAATTTTATACAAGTAAGGTATGAAGAAGATAAAATGAAAAAACTAATAATAATATAACCAACGACCAAACAACCTCTTATGGGAAGGGAAAAAGGGAAGGGAAGGGGAAAGAAGGGGGGACAATCCTCCCTATTCAAGAAGATTGATACAAAAGTTTGATCACTAAGTTTTTCCAACTACTATTGTTTAATTTGATCTAAAAAAGTCCAATCTTGTGAAGAACACTTGGTGTATGTGTCTAGTCATTATCCTAACTTATTTTATAAGTTAATCAGCCAATGGTAACAAGTTATGTTTGAGTAGTTGATGTTAGAATTTGAATTTAGCATAGACTTTTTAAAGAATAACTAATGTAAGAACACAAATATCAACTAAGTGAAATGTGTAGCAACATTAGTACTTTTCCTATATTGATTAGTTTATATGATGGTAAAATAAGCAAATATTCTTAACACAAAGATTAATCAGAAACTTGAAAAATATGACATGTTACCCTGCTATAGACAAGTAAAGGCAAGTTTGAAAATAGACTTGAAAGAGTTAGATAATATTTGAATCCTAAAGCTTTAAGACAACTTCTCAAGCTTTGATGGTCTCATCTGTCCAACAAAATGGTTCCTTCTCTAAAAGTGAGGAAGATAATCTAATAGAAAGCAAACAGGAGTACAGGACTGACGTGGCGAGTGAGTCTTGAACATGATCGAAAATTGTTACCGAGGACTTGTCCGACCAACTAAGTATATCACTTTATGCCCTTAAGTATATTAATGGTAAGTTTGGATAAGCTTACCAACAGAATATTCTAAGACGACAATAACAATGAGAGCGACATATAAACGCCATGGTGCAGGACGTACAAGCTGCTCAGTGTCTTATTCTACTCAGAAATTCACAAAGAGTCGAAACTTTCTAGGTAAAGTAGTTAGAAATCCACAAGCATGTCCATACATCTACTATTAGGAATGAAACCCCAGATGGTGTGATTAATCAAATGCATATATTGTATGCTCAATTTTGTTAGAGTAATACAGTAGGTGGGAAGAGTATAACATTGGTCTGCTTGGCCTCATTTATACTTACTAGTATAGGAAGAGAAAATGTGATATGTTTATATGACATTATCTTGCAAATTCTGATGGAAATTTCACAACAAAAACCTCACTGGAGTTCTAACATAGCCAATAAATGTTGAAAGAAGGAGAATGCAGTCAAAGTTCAATGAGAATATGGATCTGTTATTTGTAGTTTTGATGATTTGACAAACTTAGGGACCTCATAAAGGTACCGGGTTTTCTACTTGAGTATTGCAGGTGTCTTGTTTGAAGTATTGCAGATGAAACAAACCCAGGGACCTAGTAGAGGTACCAGGCTCTCGTGAGAGTGATCCAGTCGACTGCCAGCTGGAGATAGTACAGAAAGTAGGTGCACACTTCCCGATGGCGTCAGAAAGTGTGACCTTTCCAACCAATGGCAAGATGTTTAGGAAAGGGACTTGTCAATACAAAAGACACTTTCCTAAACACTTTTTGGTAGCTTTTGCAACTTGATAAAAACTTTTCAAGAACTCTTGTAAAGGCTAACAAAAAAAGGGAAAAAGGCAGAATCAAATTCTAAACACAACTACAACATCTGGAGATATTCGTCTAGTTGTTTAGGAATTTATTCTCATGTTCTTGAACTGTAAACCACTCCTGAATCTATAAAGGAATTGGTGTGTTGTGTCAAAGTCTAGGTTGTCCAAGTGGGATAGCTTAGTGGGTAGATTGTTTTTCTACTTAGGCTTGTTAAGCAATAGAGGACTATTGCTTAACGGTAAGATTGATAACTCTTTCTTACGTTTGGTGTAATCGTGTTTCGCTTTTGCTTTTGAAGATTAGTGAAAACGATTGAAAATCCTGTGAGACAGGTCGTGGTTTTACTCCCTTAAGCAAGGAGGTTTCCACGTAAAATCATTGTGTTGATTTTACTGCATT
>NC_028637.1:43412433-43413052 GCF_001406875.1 Solanum pennellii | reverse complement strand
TTGAACAGGATGATAAGGTACCTGGTTCTACTCAAAACTCCAGCCAGAGTACATCAGACTCTCCAGAAGACGACGTCACTCCTGATGAAGAAGATCGTGCTGATCTACAAACTCAGTCTGCTGCAAAGTCAGGATGGAAGCATAGTTCATCTCATCCTCTGGATAATCTCATTTCTCCTTTGAATTCTGGAATTCAAACTAGATCAAAAACAAGAAATCTAGTTGCATTCTCAGCATTCATATCATCTATTGAGCCTAAGAATGTTAAAGAAGCATTAGGTGATGCAGACTGGATCAATTCTATGCAAGAAGAACTCCATCAGTTTGAAAGAAGCAAAGTATGGTACCTGGTTCCTCGACCTGAAGGCAGAACTATAATAGGAACTAGGTGGGAATTCAGAAACAAACTTGATGAAAATGGAGTGATTACTAGAAATAAATCCAGGCTGGTGGTGCAAGGATACAATCAAGAAGAAGGAATTGACTATGATGAGACCTTTGCACCTGTTGCTAGAATGGAAGCTATTAGAATCCTAATAGCTTTTGCTGCTTTTATTGGGTTCAAGCTGTATCAAATGGATGTAAAGAGTGCATTTCTGAATGGAGATCTCAAGGAGGA
>NC_028637.1:43405045-43407785 GCF_001406875.1 Solanum pennellii | reverse complement strand
TTGCAGATGAAACAAACCCAGGGACCTAGTAGAGGTACCAGGCTCTCGTGAGAGTGAGCCAGTCGACTGCCAGCTGGAGATAGTACAGAAAGTAGGTGCACACTTCCCGATGGCGTCAGAAAGTGTGACCTTTCCAACCAATGGCAAGATGTTTAGGAAAGGGACTTGTCAATACAAAAGACACTTTCCTAAACACTTTTTGGTAGCTTTTGCAACTTGATAAAAACTTTTCAAGAACTCTTGTAAAGGCTAACAAAAAAAGGGAAAAAGGCAGAATCAAATTCTAAACACAACTGCAACATCTGGAGATATTCGTCTAGTTGTTTAGGAATTTATTCTCATGTTCTTGAACTGTAAACCACTCCTGAATCTATAAAGGAATTGGTGTGTTGTGTCAAAGTCTAGGTTGTCCAAGTGGGATAGCTTAGTGGGTAGATTGTTTTTCTACTTAGGCTTGTTAAGCAATAGAGGACTATTGCTTAACGGTAAGATTGATAACTCTTTCTTACGTTTGGTGTAATCGTGTTTCGCTTTTGCTTTTGAAGATTACTGAAAACGATTGAAAATCCTGTGAGACAGGTCGTGGTTTTACTCCCTTAAGCAAGGAGGTTTCCACGTAAAATCATTGTGTTGATTTTACTGCATTTAACTTCCTGTTTTACTCATTAGTGTAGCTTTTGAGAGAATATCATATATGAGCTCAACTTGGGTGTACGTCCAGACTTAAAGGTCAGAAGATGGAGACTAAGAATCTGTAGACACAGAATGTCTGGAAGAAGCTGTTGAATTGCAAAAATTAAAACAAAATAAATTTAATTCTACCACAAAATACATGTTCAAATTTGATATTTCAGATATTTCATCCATGACAGATACAACAAAATTAACCTAATTCTACTTCATGCATCTATACAAACAGCCAAAAAACAAACTTACATAGTATATACAACAAGTAATTTGTACAAATTCAAACGAAAAAATCCAAAGAGGTGAGGTGAGTTCATTTTTCAAAGAGCTGAGAGGTGGAAAACATCACCCTAGAATGCCTATCCATTCTGAATCTGGTGAGTACCTGAAGTTTACAGAGTTGTGATGTAGTGACGATATGAGTTGTGGCAGAGAGGTATAGCGGAAAGGTGTGGCGGTGAGAGAAGTGTGACAGAGACGGTGAGAGAGTAATTTGGAAGGAGTGAAGTTGTCAAAAGTTGTGAGTGTTTTATTTTGTATTTTGCAATTAAATTAAAAATACCTAAGAGTGTTCTGTATTTCAGGAACTAAAAATGTATGCATATTTTATATTTATATATTTTTTTAAAAAATCGCCATAATTAACTTTTTTTTTCCATCAGCTATTAAAACTCCGCTCGATTTAGATATTTTCTTGTAGTGGTTGTGCCGCATATCTAATCAAAGCTTTATGGGAGGGGCAACCTGATCGACAATTTGGCATGTCTTAATAGGTTCTCTTGTATCCAACATTTGCTTGATTATAGAAACTCTTAAAGCTATACTTATTGGTAGAATTGGGAGTATCTATTAGTACCAAAAGAAAAAGAGTTTTCATCAATTGACACAGTGAAATGACATTCATATAAATAAGCAATTTATATCGAGAACCCTTGGTTGTGAAATAACTATTGGGGGTTTGGGCGGTATTGATAAATGACTTTCGATAAATTGCATTTGACACCAACTAAATTGTTACACTCTCATATAACTTGTGTCTGGCACCAACTAAGCTAGTATATGACATATTCTTCATTGTGTCTCTATCTATGCAGTCACAATCTGATTTTGGGAACAAATGGACTAGGCCATACTATGGAGGACATTTCTATGATGGATATTGGTATGCATTCCCACCACCACACGACCCGGGGATGTATGCTGCTGCCTATGGGGCTTATCCAGTGTATGGCACTCACCGGCAACAAGTAAGCTGAAAGTGTGCTGCCGAGTTTATCTGCTTGAATGGTGAATGTTCTTAATCTATTTGTTTCAAGTTGGGAATTTTGACTGGATGCGTGAGTCTCCATGGGATTCTATTGAACATTTATTTAGAAATGGACTTTTAAACATGAAACTTCTTGGGGTTATGTATGAGCTACATATATATTCTTTGGAGGAGGCAAGGTAAATACTAAATCTAATGGCTTCATTTTCTTTTCCTCTCTTTACACTTGCTATTCATTTTTTCAGTTATTCGTCATTACTTTCTCAAATTTGTTTGGTGGTCACTTGGGAACTCTATTACCCTGTAATAGATTTTGTTTATGCGTGTATCTCGAGCAATTAGAGTTGTTCATTGTTTGACTTCATTCAGGCAAGTACTTCCTCGGACTCTGCATCTTTTGGTTTGTAATCCTAAACTATGTTTCTGGTAGGATAGTGTGGTTTCCTGGGAGAATGAACTCTAGATAATTTTCTTGTTCTAATACTTCCGTCTTAAACCTTTGAGGAAGTAAAAGCAGAAAATGAATTGGTTGATTCTTGGGGAAATGAGAAAACATGAAGTTTGCAGTTTTGATGGATGACAAAGAATTGAAGTTTTTGGAAATCTGTTAACTAGAGTGTTTGATGCATTTGAAGTACCATTGGGAGAAGACAGGATTTTGACTCGTGCAGATATGTTCACTCAAACCATTCTTGCTGATTGTGGCATTCCCATGGAGTCGGAGCAGGTTGCAACTGCATCTCCACGTACATCTGGTCATGTTGCTCAGTTACTTAGGGAACTTAA
>NC_028637.1:43348461-43398753 GCF_001406875.1 Solanum pennellii | reverse complement strand
ATTGTAATTTACAGTTTATTGTACAAAGGGTGGGTTTGGCTCTTTGTAGGGTTGAGTGTTAGTGAGAGTTGTAACAAAAGGTGGGTTTGACCTTTTGGAGAGATCGATTGGAGTCAATCGAGGGAGTAGTAGAGATAAGACTTTTTGATTATTGAGTTGTAATCACAAAATCTTATAGTTGAATTAATAAAACGAGGTTTTTCCTTCCTTGAGTGAGGAAGGTTTTTAATTCAATAAGTGTTTGTGTCTTTACTCTGTCTTTACTTAAAAGCAACTTACACGAACCTGGTTCGTGTTCTGGGGTAAGGTTTCTTCATTGATGATAAAAAAAAATGAAGGGGAAGCTAACGTTTTTATTATTTTTTTAAGAAAAAAAATTAAATTAATGTGGAAGGTCTCTGTTTATTTCGTTTCGAAATGAAGTTTAAAGTTGGTTGAGCATTTGTTCGATAAGAAATTGTGGCCTGGGCATAGACGTTGATCCTTTCTTTGGAGAGTAGAATCTCTTTTTATGTTAAAAGTTCCTATAGTTTGATGGTGTATCTTATCTTGTTATATTTTCTACTTCGTCCTATTTAATTTTGCTTATCATGTTTTTATATTCTACTTTGTCATATTTGATTTTGCTTACTATGTTTAATTATAAAGGTAGTGTGACTTTTGATTTATTTGTAGGTTGTGCTTGCGACTTGGCTATTTTCCAAGATAAAATAACCTTCAGTTCTTCTCCTTCAACTTTCAATAACACTTAGGAATGACCTCTTTCAATGCAATTGATGTCATCAGCAACACAAATATGAAATTTAATTGATACGCAGTTATGCAAGGGTGCAATGCCTCCAGCTCCGCCATTTGGACTCAGAAGGAAGATTCAATATTGCAGCCCTTCCATTATTTATTCAACGCACAAGGTAAGTAGTCAAATCCATTGGTTATTGTCTGTTACATGCGATTTTAGCATCGTAATTTTACAGCTAATATAATGGAAATTTGAATATTTTGTCCACCTTTAAACATATAGAAACATCTAGGCAACTATGGTCTATCGTGTCCCTTTCTCTTCTACATCCTTCTTGCCCGATTAGTTCCTAGCTCTATGGAGGCACTTCAAATTTAACTCATTTACTCAGCTTTTCCTTATTTCTACTTTCCGTGCAGGTAAAACCTGTTTGGAAATCATAGGATTGCATGGACATTAGTACGTAGGTATACCATTAAGAAGTTCTCTATCTCTTAGGGTTATTAATAAGTTCTCTTTCTCTTAGGGGTTATTTGGTTAGGAACAAGTTATTTCGACATTAATATACATCTTATCTCACGCCAAACGACTGCTTATACAATTAATTTCAGCTGGTAGTTAGAATGTGGATATCTGGATTATATCACTAATTCTTGTTGTGTGTGAAAAAATTGGTAAGAATGTTTGTAATTCATCCATGTAGTAGAGAAAAAAAATATTCTTCATTTGTGAAATAATCAATAATCTACCAGCAAATTGGAAGTCTTGCTATCATATATATAAAAAACTCTCTTATATTTAAATGTTATTTTCAAGGTTATTTGGAGCTTAATTATTAATAGTTTGTAGTTCACCTATATGCTTTAACATTTCTTCTTCGTAGATTTTATGTAGTCATTAGTTATTGGTATCCTCTATTGGTGGGGTAAGCTTTCATTTCCGAGCTCAATTTATCAAGCAGCCTTCGGAAAACTATTCTTTTCCTCCTTATTAGTTTATTGGTTTACTTATTTGGTCTATTTGTATGGTTGTTGACAAAAATTGAGATTTTTTGTCATAATAGTTGGGATCGATTATGGAGTATGAGACAGTTCCTCTGATGAAGACATATATTAATATTAGCTTACTTAAAACCGTGTGTTATTACAAATATTGCAATGTGTACTGCTGCTAATTAATGTTAGTATTTTATTTAAAAATTGATGATTGCCTAAAATTTTCTTTCTTTAAATGATCTAATTTCATGAGGATAGATGTTCTAATTAAACATGTTCTTGTTTTTGACAATATCATTTGATAAAAGAACGTTTAGTGTGCACCCTATATGATAGAATATATGCCTTCACTTAACAGAATAATGGACCAGGTCCCTTACTACACTAATGAATATAACCAGAAAGTTAAATGCAGTAAAATCAACACAATGATTTTACGTGGAAACCTCCTTACTTAAGGGAGTAAACCCACGCCCTGTCTCACAGGATTTTCAATCGTTTTCACTAATCTTCAAAAGCAAAAGTAAAACACGATTACAACAAATGTGAGAAGAAGTTTTTAATCTCGCGTTTAAGCAATAGTCTCTATTGCTTAACAAGCCTAAGTAGAAAACAATCTACCCACTAAGCTATCCCACTTGGACAACCTAGACTTTTGACACTACCCACTGATTCCTTTATAGTTTCAGGAATAGTTTACAATATAAGAACAAGAGAATATATTCCTAAACAGCTACACTAAAAGCTCCAGAGATTACTGCTGTTCTTGGAATAATTCTACCTTTCGTTTTCTAGCAGCCTTTGCAAATGTTCTTGAAAAGTTCTATCTCAAGTTGCAAAAACTGCCAAAGATGTTTAGGAAAGTGCCTTTTATATGGACAAGTCACTTTCCTTAAACTCTTTGCCATTGGTTGGAGAAGTCTCACTTTCTGACGCCATCGGGAAGTATGCACCTACTTTCTGTACCGTCTCCAGCTGGCAGTCAACTGGCTCGTCACAATGAGAGCCTGGTACCTCTACAAGGTCCCTGTGTTTGTTTCATCTTCAACACTCAAGTAAGAAACCTGGTACCTTTACAAGGTCCCTAAGTTTGTCAAATCATCAAAACTGCAAATAACATTTTCCCCCTTTTTGATGATGACAAACAATGATCTCAGATCTCCTCCAACTTTGTTCCCCCTTACAGTATTCCCCCTCACTGTATTCCCCCACATGTATATTCATTTAGCTACTTACCAGTTTTACTTTCCCCTTTTGGCATAAAAAAAACACATGCAGTAAACCAGTGATGTCAACAACAATACTGAATAAGATCAAAGCTTAAAAAGCAATCAATCAAGAAGTGAAAAACATTTTCAAAGGATTATAATCAGAACAACAGAGGAATAAGTTAACCAGCATTCCACAATAACATTAATACATTAAAGTCAAATTGATAATCCAACAACACAAAGATAAGCCATAAAAAGAAAGACACAAGGGAGGTTTTTAACAAGCTAGGAAGAGGGAGGTGGATGAGACAGAGACTGGATGATGAGAGTGAGTCGTGCATTGGCAGCATCATTATCTTTAATTGCCTTCTCCTGTAAGGCAGTGATCTTAGCCTTCAACTCTGCATTCTCTCTCTCCAGAGCTTGTACCACGGAAGAACCAGGTCCCTCATATTGTGCAGTGAGTAGTTCTGCTTTGAGTATGGCAATTTCAGCCTCTTTACCACTCAAACGCACAGTGAGCTCCTCAACCTCATGCTTGAGTTGATCCTGATCTTCGATGAGTTGAGCCATCTTGCTCTTGGGATTGCCTCTCCCTTCAATACACTCACACTCGACCAGGGTACTCTCTGAAATAGTCTGTTTAACCGTCCCGACCTTTCGAACACTGAGAGGAATTTGAAAATGCTTGAATACTTCCGTGAGAAAGTATCCGTATCCCATTCCATGAACACCTTTCCTCTCGATGACGGTTTTGTAGATATGCTCAAGCATAAGACCTGGGAGATTCAGGGCTTCGAAGCTAGACAACATCTCCATCACAAACAAGTCAGCAGCAGTTGCTGAGGTCCTCTTTTCAGTGCGAGGAAGGAGAACTTTGTTGATGAATTCGAAGACTATGATCTTCTTATAAATCCCAGCGACTTTGGTTGTGGGTATCTTAGAAATCAAGGAAGCAAACTCAGTAGAGCAAGTTCTTCCCAGCACAGACCGGGTCCCCTCTCTAGGCACCCTGAGAATTTTGCTCAACAAACCCTCATCTAGATGTACAGCAATGTCATTGACCCGTGTGAGGATACTCCCATCTTCTTTGGATTGAACATTATAATAGAATTCGCGCACTTCTTCTTCATAGAGGATGGGGGATTTTCTGTTGAACAAATGCAGCCATGATTGAATTTATACCATATCATGAAGAGAGTCCATGCCGGGAAGATTGATTATTCCCATATCAAAGACTCTCCCAGCCAAGACTGCTTGCTTTCTCCGGCTGTCAACAACTTCCTGCATGTTGACACTCTCATCTCTCCTGGCTTGGGCACCAGGTCCCTGTGATCTCTTCCTTATTCCTACAGAACTTTTCTTTTTGGACTTTGTGTTTTCAACCTTCTTCGAAAACTTTCCCTTTTTCTTCTCTGACCTTTTCCTCTTACTTTTCTTTTCCACTTCCTCAGCGGACAACTCAACAACATCAGTCTCAGGTATTTTGAAATTTGATACCTTGAAGGTTCTGGCACTTCTAACTGCAGCAGAAGAACGTGCACTGGCCTTCAAGGCATCAGCCATCAATTTTTGAGCAGCAGACCTAATGGTAGGTCTTCTCCTAGGGGCCTCTTCTACAACCTTCTCCTTCCCTTTTCTAGATATCTCACCTTCTCTTCGCTTAACCTTCCATTTTAAAGGTTCCTCCTCACATTCAGAGTCAGAGGAGGAGGAAGAAGGATACCTTCCAATATCAGGAGTTTTATCAAAAATGGGTTGAGTGTTTCTTACCTCTTCCCTCTGCAAAACTTCAGTTTGCTCAACCCTTTCTTCTTCCCGCATCATAGCCAAACTCTCAATCACCAACTCTTCACTTGCTGCCAATATATTAGACTCAGATGCCTTATGTTTGGGCAGATCTCCTTCAAAGAGATTATCAGGCAGCATTTCTTGCAACGGACCAGGTCCAGTAGGCAAGCATGTGCTATTTAGATCTATGGCATAGAATGGATTGTCGGGTGTATCTTGCTGAGAACTAGAAGGGGCATTGGATCTGGACTTTACAGTAGACGGAGAGTAGAAGGCAAGTGGCTCTATTTCGCTAAGAGCATTTAGCATCTGATTAGAGGTAGAAGAAGGAGAAGACATGTTTGACAAACAAAGAAAAAAGCTTTTCGAACAGAGAGAAGAAGAAGAAGAAACAAAGTTTGCCTTTCTAACTTTTGCTTAAACCCTTCTTGAAACAAAAAGAATGTTAAGGGATGGATGTGGATTTCAAAAAGAAGTAATGAGGGTTTTTAAAAGGCGTGAAAAGGTGTCAGGTCCGTGATTGGATGTGTCGCTAGAGAGAGAAGCGATGGGACTAACGGTCAGAATGACCTATGACTAACATGTGGCATTATCAACGGTCATAATTTTCAGTTTCAAATTAATGTATAAATGCTAACCTGGACAGGCTTCAGGTACCGTAGCACAGTTACATCCTCATTCCCCAGTTGTTCTAGTCATTTTCTTTGCTAGGCCAGTTCTTCCTGAAGGTATACCTACAAAAGGTACAAAATGGATCTTTATTCAAATATTTAAATATTCACACAAAGGATACCTGCACTACAATTTTAGCCATCAAGGGAATTTAACTGTTGGAAGCTAAGAACATCACTTAGAGATCAACATGCCCAACTTCAACCGATTTCTCTCAAATTGATCTTTACTGAGAGCCTTGGTGAAGATATCTGTAATTTACTCCTCCGTTGGACAATATGTAAGCACAATATTTCCCTTCTCAACATTATCTCTCAAAAAGTGATGTCTAACATCAATATGCTTTGTTATCTTATGATGGACTGAATTCTTTCACATACTAACAGCACTAGTATTGTCACACATAAGAGGAATTGCTTTGATGTGAATCCCAAAATCTTCCAAGTGTTGCCTGATCCACAACAACTGTGAACAGCAGGCTGCAGCAGCTACATACTCAGCTTCAGCAGTTGAAAGAGCCACAGAGTTCTGCTTCTTGGTTCCCCAAGAGATGAGTCATGATCCAAGGAAATGAGCCATTCCAGAAGTACTCTTCCTGTCAACTTGATAATCAGCAAAATCAGCATCTGCAAAACCAACTAGATCAAAAGTATCACCTGCTGGATAGAAGAGAACCAGGTCCCCTATTTTCTTCTGGTACCTAAGAATGCGTTTTGCAGCCTTCAAGTGTGAGTCACGAGGACATGCTTGAAACCTGGAACACATTCCAACACTATAAACAATATCAGGCCTGCTAGCAGTCAGATATAACAAGGATCCAATGATTCCTCTGTACATTGTTTGATTCACAAGAGGATCAGATTCCTCTACTACAAGCTTGGAATTTATTCCCATAGGAGTATCAATAGGTTTAGAGTCAAACATATTGAATTTCTTCAGTAGCTCCTTAATGTACTTCTCCTGACAGATTGAAATCCCATTTGATGATTGCTTGATTTGTAAACCTAGGAAGAATGTCAGTTCACCCATCATGTTCATTTCAAATTCCTTTCCCATTAATGATGATAATTCTTCACACAAATGTTCTGAAGTAGCTCCAAAAATTATGTCATCCACATAAACTTGAATGATAAGCAATTCTTGTTCTCTTTTTAATAAGAACAAAGTATTGTCTATCTTGCCTCTTTTGAAACCATTCTTCAGCAGAAACTTTGACAGCCTTTCATACCATGCTCTTGGAGCCTGCTTCAGACCATACAATGTCTTATTCAATCTGAACACATGATCTGGTAGCTCTGGATCTTCAAAACCAGGAGGTTGTTTAACAAATACCTCCTCTTTGAGATCTCTATTCAGAAATGCACTCTTCACATCCATTTGATACAGCTTGAACCCCATCAATGCAGCAAAAGCTATTAAAATTCTGATAGCCTCCATTCTGGCAACAGGTGCAAAAGTATCATCAGTCTATTCCCTCTTCTTGATTATATCCTTGAACCACCAACCTGGATTTATTTCTAGTAATCACTCCATTTTCATCAATCTTGTTTTTGAAAACCCATCTGGTTCGTATTACTGTTCTGCCCGCAGGTTGAGGAACCAGGTACCATACCTTGCTTCTTTCAAACTGATGAAGTTCTTCTTGCATAGAGTTGATCCAATCTGCATCACCTAGTGCTTCTTTCACATTCTTGGGCTCAATAGATAATATGAATGCTGAAAATGCAACTAGATTTCTTGTTTTTGATCTAGTATGAATTCCAGAATTCAAAGGAGAAATAAGATTATCAAGAGGATGTGATGAACTATGCTTCCATCTTGATCTTGGAGCAGATTGGTTGAGCTGATCAGCATGTTCTTCTTCATCAAGAGAGACATCATTTTCTGGGGAGTTTGATGTACTCTGGCTGGAATTCTGAGTAGTATCAGGTACCTCATCACCCTTTTCAACCTCATCAGCCTCTTCAGGTAGACTATGATTCTGATCATCACAGTCATTTTTCAGTTGTTGTTCTGCATCAGCTTCACTTCCTTCAATTTTCTTCGAATTGAACAGTTTGATCACATCATCTTCATCATTTGATCCATTATTCTTCAAGCTTCCATCTTCATCAAATACAACATGAATGCTTTCCTCAATGCATTGAGTTCGTTTGTTGAATTTTCTTGTAAGCCTTACTCGATGAAGAATATCCAACAAATACTCCTTCATCACTCCTAGGATCAAATTTACCCAGATCATCCTTTCCATTGTTCAGCACAAAACACCTACATCCAAAAGCTCTAAGATAACTCAGCATAGGCTTTCTGTTGTTGAGCAGCTCATAGGGGGTCTTATTCAAAACAACTCTTATCAGACACCTGTTGGTAACATGACATGTTGTGTTGACAGCTTCAGCCCAGAAATTTTGAGGGAGATTTGATTCAATAATCATAGTTCTGGCAATGTTCACCAAGGATCTGTTTTTCCTTTCCACTACTCCATTTTGTTGAGGAGTTCTAGGAGCAGAAAAATTATGACTCGTACCATTCTCCATGCAGAATTTATCCAGTTTTGAGTTCTCAAACTCAGTACCATGATCAGATCGAATGCTGCAAATGACTTCATTCAATTTGGTTTGAATCATTTTGAAAAACACCACCAACTCTTCAACTGTTTCTGCCTTTGATTTCAAGAATCTTGTCCATGTATATCTCGAGTAATCATCAACAATCACCAAAATGTATTTCTTGTCATTTCTGCTTTGAACCTTCAAGGGTCCACACAAGTCCATCTGAAGCAGCTCTAGTGTTTTTGATGATGTTACTTGCTTTTTAGGCTTAAATGATGATTTGATTTGTTTTCCTTTAACACAAGCTTCACAGATTTTATTTTCAGCAAACTTCAGCTTTGGCAGACCTCGGACCAGGTCCTTAAAAATCAGTTTGTTCAATAAAAATGAGCTCACATGCCCCAGCCTACGATGTCAAAGGTCAGCATTCTCATTATGAGCACTAAGACATGTCAGGTCATCTCCATGAGACGTTTCCAAGTTGGCCACATACATATTTTTACTTCTGTGAGTAGTGAGAATTACCTTCTTTGTAGTTAGACTCACCACAGTGCACTTCTCAGAAGTAAATTTGACTTCATTTCTTTTGTCACAAATTTGAGACACGCTCAACAAACTGTACTTCAACCCATCCACATGATACACATTGTCAATTGAATCTTCAAGAGATCTTCCCACTTTTCCAACTCCCAAAATGTACCCCTTCTTTCCATCACCAAAAGAGACACCTCCTCCTTGAAGTGTCTTGAGTGAGAGGAAATTTTTTACATCACCAGTCAAATGTTTAGAGCATCCACTGTCCATATACCAACATTGACTGCTGCTCCTCTCACTCACCTGCACAAAAAATCAATTGTTCAGCTTGGGAACCCATTTCAATTTGAGTTCCCAGTAGGCAGACAAAAGAGTGATCAGATTGTATTTAGTCCAATAGGGTAGATTTTGAAGCTTTCTAACAAAGGACATTGGAGCAGTGACAGATTTTTTCTTTGAAAATCTGTGAGTTGAAACATGCTTTGGAGGACCAGGTCTCTCTTTTGGTAAATTTTGCCTTTCAGCATAATTAGAGAGTCTTTCATAGGAGTTTCTCCATCCAGCACACTCTCCCTTTAAATGCCCATTCTTACCACAGTGAAGACAGAGCAGATTGTCAGACACAAACACATACTTACTGTGAGGATTATGAGGAGGAGTGATGTTCAAACTTCCTAGTCCTTTCTTATTTAAATTACTCTGATTTGTTGCGTTTGACAATAACTTTGAGGATTTTGTCCACTTAAGAGATTTTTCAAGTTCTTCCTTAAGTTTGACAATATCCTTTTCTAGTTTGTTCCTCTTCTCCAACGACAGACCAAGGTTTTTCTCAGAGTTTTTCAATTTTTCTTGAATTTCAACTTGTAAACCATTTGACATTCCATTTAGCTTTTCAGCTTCTTCAGTTATCTGATTCAACTGGTTCTTAAGTTCAGAATTATCAGACTTTAGAGACACCATTCTTGACATTTTCTCTTCAAGTTTAACTTTGTTTTCTGTTAAACTGTCAAGTTCAGCATTCATGGTGTCTCTTTCAGATGTTAACTCAATTACAGAATCAATCATGACTTTTGCCAACGTTCTCAGTTTTTTAAGAGAATAATTATCCAAGTCATTTTTCATATCAAGAAGATTACCTGGTCGTCCTCTTCTTCATTTTCTGTATGAGCCATGAGAGCAACCATTTCATTGAAAATGGTTTCCTCCTCATGTACAGCCACCATAGACACATCATTTGATTCATCAGGATCTTCTGAATCACTTGAAGAATCACCCCACGCAGCAAGAGCCTTTTTGACCACCAAGTCTGCAGCAGCTTTTCGATCTCTCTTACCGAGTACCAGGTCCCTTCTCTTCTCTATGTCACTTCTTGGTTTTTGATGTTCCTTGTTTTCATTCTTGAGCAGAGGACACTCTCTGATAAAGTGTCCAGCTTTTCCACACTTGTAGCATGTATCACCTTGAGTAGCATTTCGAAGACCATTTGTTCCTCTTTTAAAAACTTTGTTTTTTCTCACAATTTTTTGAAATCTACTGATAAGATATTCCATATCGTCATCACTGGAATCTTCATCTGATTTGTACTTCAGCATCAATGACTTATCCTTTTTAGCTTCCTTCTTTGATGAATCGTAATTTCAATTCATCTCATGTGTCTTCATATTTCCAATCAAGGCATCCATAGTCAGCACCTTCAAATCTTTGGCTTCTGTAATGGCATCAACCTTGCTATCCCAAGATTTTGGAAGAATTCGAAGTACTTTTCTGACTTGTTTGCTCATGCTTATAGGTTCACCAAGACTTCGCAGCTCATTTGTAATGGAAGACAATTTTGTGAACATGTCATGAATTATTTCTCCTTCCTTCATTTTGAAGTTCTCATACCGTAAGGTAAGCATGTCAATCTTTGATTCTTTGACTTGTTCAGTTCCCTCATGAGCAGTCTTCAAACATTCCCAAATTTCCTTAGCAGACTCACAAGCTGAACCCTGTTGAACTCATCAGGTCCTATCCCACAGACAAGAAGAGTTTTTGCGTTGTATCCTTTTTCTATCTTCTTTCGATCAGCTTCATCATATTTTTGTCTAGGCTTTGGAACAAGCCTGGTTTTCTCTCCATTCTTTTCTTCTATCATCGAAATAAACGGTCCATCTAGTACGATATCCCATAGCTCACTATCTTCAGCCATGAGGAAATCATGCATTCTATCTTTCCACCAACTGTAGAAATGTCCATTGAAACGAGGAGGTCTTGTTGAAGACTGACCTTCTTCTAGATTAAGTGGAGCAGCCATTCTAGAACAAATATAACTTCCTTGGGGTTAACCAAATAGAGAGTGCCTGCTCTGATACCACTTGATAGAATATGTGTCTTCACTTATCAGTCAATGGACCAGGTCCCTTGACACACTAATAAGTATAAACAGAGAGTAAATGCAGTTTAAACAACACAACGATTTTGCGTGGAAACCTCCTTGCTTAAGGGAGTAAAACCACGACCTGTCTCACAGGATTTTCAATCGTTTTCACTAATCTTCACAAGCAAAAGTGAAACACGATTACAACAAATGTGAGAAGAAGTTTTTAATCTCACGTTTAAGCAATAGTCTCTATTGCTTAACAAGCCTAAGTAGAAAACAATCTACCCACTAAGCTATCCCACTTGGACAACCTAGACTTTTAACACTACCCACTGATTCCTTTATAGTTTCAGGAATAGTTTACAATATAAGAACAAGAGAATATATTCCTAAACAGCTACACTAAAAGCTCCAGAGATTACTGCTGTTCTTGGAATAATTCTACCTTTCGTTTTCTAGCAGCCTTTGCAAATGTTCTTGAAAAGTTCTATCTCAAGTTGCAAAAACTGCCAAAGATGTTTAGGAAAGTGCCTTTTATATGGACAAATCACTTTCCTTAAACTCTTTGCCATTGGTTGGAGAAGTCTCACTTTCTGACGCCATCGGGAAGTGTGCACCTACTTTCTGTACCGTCTCCAGCTGGCAGTCAACTGGCTCGTCACAATGAGAGCCTGATACCTCTACAAGGTCCCTGTGTTTGTTTCATCTTCAACACTCAAGTAAGAAACCTGGTACCTCTCCAAGGTCCCTGTGTTTGTTTCATCTTCAACACTCAAGTAAGAAACCTGGTACCTTTACAAGGTCCCTAAGTTTGTCAAATCATCAAAACTGCAAATAACACTATAGGATCATAATCACATGTGCGGATTGGAGAAAATATCAAATAATGTTACTTTATATTAGCTGAACAGTAACCAAATCAAATTGAAATATTATGTATGTAGCTTCTATTTTACAACTCTTTGATATTTATTTATTTTTGCTTTCCTCACAGTTCATCAAAAGTTGATTGCTATACTCTTGGTTATACAGAATAATTTCATATGTACTTGTGATGGTTTGAGAGATGCACAAATATTGACAATGATTTTGGGTTGGAACAAATGAGAGAATCATGCTTACATTAAATCAATTGATTCGTCATCGGATAGAAAATAAAAACTATTTATGGATGGGAAGAACAACATACTATGATACATTCTTCTCTGAAACTGGGGACAATTGAATGCACCAAAATAAGAACTTCCAATCGTGGACAGCTCAAGATGATCGACATTTAAGGAAGATCGAAGAAGATTATTTCATTCATGGAGAGCTCAATTTATCTATTTAGCGTATTTACATGAAAATGTCATGTTATGCCAATGGTGAAATATGCATTTTGATCAAGTATACTTTCTATTTGGACATAATACATAAATTTGCCCTTTAACTTGGCTTCAAATTACATTTATGCCCTTCAACTTTGGAAGTGCACAAATAGACACTTAAACTTATATAAAGTTGAAGAAATAGACACATATGTCCTAGATGTCATCTTGCATGTCATTTTTTGTCCTACATGGTGTCCTACGTGTATTGTGCCATGTAGGACTCATGTGTTTATTTATTTAAAGGTTAGATGGATAGGGTCCAATATATGTATTATGCCTTCTATTTTACTATGAAAATTTTTGGAAATATTAGCTATCATATTTATTAAATTTTTCTACTATTCGAAAAAATTACACAAATTCTTACTTTACGTAATGCATCGGTCGGATATATCACTTTATGCGATGTATTGGGTTTTGACTTATGTATTCAAAAGAGATGTCATATATTCGGATACATCACTTTATGTGATGTATTGGGTGTTGAGTGATGTATTCAAAATTGAGATGTGATATATCAAGATATTTTGGGATGTAGTCGAAATCGCAACGCAACGTACCAGGACATTGAAGGATGTATCGGAACTCAAGACGTGATGTATCGAGATATTTTTTGATGAACTTTGATTCCACCAAATTTAAGAATTTTTTATAATTTGAAAAAGAGTAAGATTAAATTAGTTAGCTTCTAATACTATGAGATTCGTGCAAAACTTTTAAAGAATTTACGTCAAATTTTAGTACATTAACACGGCCAAAACCCATCTTAAGTCCATGTGGGTACGATACCCGGCTCTTAAAAAGAGTCATCTATTACTTGTACAATCACGTGCACTTGAGCGTGCGATTTGACCATAACAAGTTTTTAGTGCCGCTGCCAGGGACTTTAGAATTAGGAAATACTTGATTTTTTTTTATTTCTAAAGTAAAACAGAAGTTTTAACGACTTGACCTTAACATTTCATTGTTGCAGGTTGTTTGACATTCCAAACTGGACAACTATCAAGAGTTTTGTTTGCCTCTCTCAAACCTTAAAGATTCATACTTAGAAGGCGGAGACAAGCTGAATTCCCAATTCCTTTGTACATTGGTGAATTGCCATCTCCAGTCACAAAAGCGGAGGAAAGGGAACAAGAACCTGAAACAATGGCAGCTAATGAGATGAGAGTCAGAGACGTGGCAATCCCACACCCCACTAATGTAACGTCATGTATACAAAAACCTGAAGCTGGTGGGACGTTTGAAATGAAGAGAGTATGGTGCAAATCTTGCACTCGAATGGACAGTTTACTGGTCTTTAACATGAGGATCCCACGATCCACATTCAGAACTTCCTGGAGATCAGTGATACTTACACTCCGACTGGCATGAATAAAGATTATGTAAGGCTCAGTCTATTCCCCTTTTCTCTGCTTGGGGAAGAAAAAAGATGGTTGAACTCAGATCCTGTAAATTCAATCACCGCCTGGAATGATCAAACACATAAGTTCCTCATTAGATTCTTTCCATATGGAAAAACGGCTAAGTTAAGGAGTGACATTTTAAACTTTAGGCAAAATGGTGGTGAAAGCTTGTACCAAGCTTTGGGCATGTTCAACTCAATGTTGATGAGTTTCCCTCATCATCATCAATGTAATGAGGTGTTAGTCCATACCTTCATTGATGTTTTGGAGCCAAACACAAAAATTTTGCTTGATTCAGCTGCAGGTGGACAGGCCTTAAAAAAGATATATGTTGAACTGTACACTTTGCCGAACCGGATTTCTCAGGGCAATTCATAGTGGAACGGAGGTGGACTGAAACTTGTGGTTCAGAAAATTGTGCAGATCTCTAGCATCCATGTCCAAGGATTGTGTGAGCTGGGAGCGAGTATAAACTTGATGCCAACTTCTCTAAATAAAAAGTTGTGGTTGGGTAGGTCTAAACCAACGATCATAATTTTGTAGTTGGAAGATAGATCTGTAGCTAGACCTAAGGGTGTTGTGGAATATGTGCTAGTGCAAGTGGGATCTCTAATTTTCCTTGTGGACTTTGTAATATTAAATTTTTTGCCTGATCACGAGGTCCCGTTCATCTTGGGGCGACCTTTTTTAGCAATAAGTAGGGAAATGATTGATGTGGCAGTTGGGAACTCACTATGAGAGCTTATGATAAAATAGAGGTTTTTGATGTGTACAAAGCCTTAAAGATGCCACATGTGTATGAGGAGTTGTCTTCCATTACAGTGATATATATTAAGGCAGAATCCAAGTATATAGCAGCCAAGGATCCTCTAGAGCGAGTATTTATGGGTGATGCCATTTATGGAGATGCTGAGGCAGATGAAATGGTGCAATTTCTAGATGTATCACTCATAGTTATTGTTGGATAACGTTGGGAGTCTTTAAATAGGGTGTTGGTCCTCCACCCAAGCCCTCCATTGAAGAAGCTCCTAAGTTAGAGTTGAAAGCGCTGCTAGCCCGCCTCAAGTATGCATTCTTAGGTGAATATAAAACATTACCAGTTAATTTGTCTGCAAGATTATCTGGCAAACAGGTGGAAGTTGTATTATTGATTCTCAAAAGGAGGAAATCAACTTTAGGATGGCAAATTTCAGATATATATTGTATTAGCCCAGCTCTGTGTATGCACAAAATATACATGGAAGAAGGATACGAGGATAGTGCACAGCATCAACGGAGACTAAATCCTTTGATGAAGGATGTGGTCAGAAAAGAAGTTATATAAGTGGATGGATGCAAGATCGTATACCCAATATCCGACAACAAATGGGCAATTCCAGTGCAATGTGCTCCCAAAAAGAGCGGAATGACAGTGGTGACTAATGAAAAGAATGAGTTGATCCCCACAAGAACAGTGATTGGGTGGAGGATATGCATGGACTACAGGAAACTCAACGAATACACCACGAAGACCATTATTCGGTACCTTTCATTGATCAAATGTTGGACAGGTTGGCTGGCCAAGAGTATTAGTGTTTCCTTAATGAGTACTCAGGATATAACCAGATTGTCATTGCACCTGAGGATAATGAGAAGACGACATTCACCTGCCCATAGGGACGTATGCATTCAAACGCATGCCATTTGAATGCATCTCAAATAACTGAATTTCATCTCAAGAAATCATTAAAACCCCAACACAACAACATTTATATTGAACTTCAAGAACACCTATCAAGAACTCTAATCTTTCAACTTCAAGAATGAAATTGCGTCGAAAATAAAATGATTGGTGTGCAGGTGAACAAACCCAACATTATGGAAGCTTACATACCTCTTAGGGATCAAACCCATGGCAAAATCTGCAAAAATAATTGAAGAATCTCGACGAGCGCTTGATCTTCTCCTCTTTTCTTCTCTTTTCTCTTCTTGAACTCTCAACTAAAACCCTAGGCGTATATTAGGATTATAAAACAAGACCTAATAGGATTAAAATATTATTAAAAATGAATTAAATATGATTGGATAAGGAAAAGATTAAAATACCCATCATTATTTTCGGCTAATTTTCTTTAACTAGGCAGCCTAACTTCAAAAGGTCATATTTTACTCATCCTAACTCAAAGCTAAGAAAACTTGGTAGATTTGGAAAGATAATTCAAATATCTTTCCTATGTTATCTTGTATCACACCTAAATCATCATGTGCTAGGAGTTATGTTCGTTTGAAGTTAACCCAAAACTCATATTTGGCTTAACTCTCCAAATTTCAAATTTTTGTTATTTTCAATTTGTTCTTTTAGAACTCAAGTAGTTAAATCTAGTGACCTGACCTTAATACTTAAGAAATTTATTAATCATTGGTAAAAATTTACTTACTACGAAGAATGGTTCAAGTCTTAATTAAAAAATTTTCTGGGATATTACATTCATTTTTCTAAATTCAATTACTTTACACTTGGTATCTTTTTGATGTATCAAAATTTGATCTGTAATTTCTGTTTTGTCATTCCATATAAGATTAACAATTTTGTTTAAAATGACACAATCTAATTCAGTTTTAAAGATAATAGAAAGAAACTATTTTCCATAAGCGTATAACTTAATTATATGGTTTGAATTATGAAAATGATAGAGAAAAACTTGTGAGTGGTAGTAGTGAGGGCACAAGGTAAATTTTAATAAAAATCAAATTTTGGGGAGGGGTGAATTCTAAAATTATCTTTATTCAACTTTATCAATATTTTGTACCTTTTTACTTGACCATTTGTCAATTGAATCTTCAAACTTAATAAACCTTAGCATTTTAAACTTCAAAAGCATAATAAAACAGACATGTTATCATCCACGTCGTATTTTATATGAAACATTATTTATTATTTAATTTTTTAAAATAAATTATTTTTTTCTTCTTTTTCGCTCCATGTTCATCTTCAAGTCACTTGGACAACACTTCGTAAAATCACTTTCTCCATGGATACTAATAAATTATTATTAAAGTATTTTAATATATTCTAATATTAGGTAATTTATCTGTGCTTCGTGCGGGCATAAGTAATCTTTCTAATCTTTTGAACAACCTTTTCAATAATCGTTATTATAAAAAGAAAAAAAAGTAAATTTTTGTAGGTTTTTAGAATATTTCTAGAGAAATTTAATGATTTGACATTATCATATAGCTCAAGAATTCTAAATATATAATTAATGATTAAAGATATCTTGATATCTAATTATTTTTATCTTTTACATAATTTATCATATTATATGTTCGGAAAAGGGTCATATCTGCCCCTCTACTATTAGAAAAAGGTTATATTTGTCCTTCATCATACTTTTTTGATATATTTGCCCCTCCCATTCAACTTTAGGTACATATTTGTCATTGAACCGTTAAGTTTCATGTCCTTACTTTTAATAGCATATGTGGCGCTTATGTGGCACACCTACATGGATATATTTTATTATTATTATTAAACTTTTCTCCTAATTTAATTAGTATACCCAACCTAATTTTATAACTACCTATTCAACCCAATTCCTAATACTTATTTCATTATGTTCTTTCACTGAGAGACAGAGAGTCGGAGCTTCTTGATCCACGAAAAAATCATTATTGAGATTCGAAAGTAAAGCTTGCTTCTTCATCAAGTGATCGAGTGTCGTTCGGGTAAAGTAGGGTACAAAGTGAAAGGTTTATTAGAATGAGAATTATGTTGTATTTTTCTTGGTAAATCCAAGTATGAATTGTGAAGGGTGAATTAACAATTGGATTTTGTGCATTTACAAGTAGTGTCCCAGATCTAGATTATTTCATTTGTTTCTTGTACTTCAAGAGTTCCAACGCATGATAGTGTCAAAATTCTAGTTTATTACTTGATCTGTTTTCCTCTTCCTCAAGTTCATGATGATGGTGATGGGTAAGGACAACAATTTGGGCCGGACACGTTGCTTATCGATATCGAATTCGCAACATGCACAACTAAATAAGTATTAGGAATTGAGTTTATGGGTTAAATTGAATGGGTATGATAATTAAATTAGGAAAAAATTTAGGGAAACATAATGAAATAAGTATTAGGAGTTGGGTTAAATGGGTGGATATACTAATTAAATTAGAAGAAAAAATTTAATAAAAAATGTGTATATCCATGTAGGTGTGCCACATAAGCACCACATATGACATTAAAAGTAAAGACATGAGACCTAACGTTCAAGGACAAATATGTGTCTAAATTTTGATGGGAGAGGTAAATATATCAAAAAAGTATGAAGAAGGACAAATATTACCCGTTTCTAAGAGCACAGGGGCAAATGTAACCCTTTTCCGTTATATGTTTGATGATATAATTGTCTTGCTAAATTGAGTGATATTTTTATGTAGCGATTAAACATCACTTTTTCTATTTTTTTTGTACATGAAAAATATAGAATTTCATAATCTTATGGTTAGAATAACTCCTTGTGTAAAAAAATTTAAGTGAAAATTTTTGATAATCAATATTAGTTATAAATAAGTTAAGACCGTTAAAAAATATATACTGAAACAACATAAATAATTTTTTCAAAGACAATATACTTGTCTGAGGTCAAATATTCACCACTTTTCATTATTATTACTTTGTTACTCTAACATAAATTTATAGAAGGAGAAAAATAAATTTGGAACAACAGAAAAATAATATTGTTGACCCTCCAAATCCATCGTGATTGACACCCACACTTAGTAGTCGGTGGGAGAACCACTGTGTAACACCCCATATTCTACGTGTACAAATTCTATTTATATGACGCTTATAAATTGCCTTGTGGTATAGTTATGAACTCGGTTTCATATGCCGACTAATGAAAATAGAATAGGTTTAAAGTGAACTGGCCCTAAATTTTGATGCGACACGATTAAGTTGACTTTGATGAAAGTATTTAAACTTGAGATCATAAGGTGGTATTTGAGTCTAGAGTTGAAATTGACATAGTGTATATAAGTTTTAATTTAAGTTTAAGGTACTAAGGTATAGAATGGAATAAAATATTGGAGTGCTTGCTTGACTTCACTAAGATAGTAGGTGACAAGTAGGTACATCACCTACTTTGACTCATTGACTAGCCAACGGACCAAGTAGGTGCATCACCTACTAATTAAGACTCTTTTGACCATGTTATTGGGCCAAGTACACCATCTATATCTGGACCAAGTTGAATAGAAAAATAAGGGAGAAATGGACAGCCAAGACTCAATCTTTTGAAGCCCACAAGAAATGATTTGAATGGAAAAGTAGGTGCATCACCTACTTAAATGTGTGGCCTAAATTAAAGACATGTGTTGGTTGCAAATGAAGTACAAGAATGGTGAAAAAAGAGAACCTAGTAAGGTCAAAAATATGATACAAATATCTCATTTTCCTCTTATCCAAATTTTCAGCTCTCAAGTTCATGTATTTCTCTCTCTCAAGATGATACAACCACCTGATTTTTCCACTAGAATTCTAATTATTTTTCACCTTGTTTCTTCCAAAGCAGCCACAAGATCACCTCCTCTCCTCTATTATTTTAAATATATAGGACAGTTCTTCAAAGGGAGTGAACTAGAGATAGCAATATATGTTGGCAAGCAAGGTTCTGCCACTCTCTTCCAAAGATTAAGAGAAGGTTACAAAAACAGTAATTGAAGGAGAATAATTTAGATAGCCAAGGTAAGGGCGTTGCCACAACCTTTAATTATTAGCTTATTTGAAAATTCCACACTTACTTGTTTATTGCAACTGGAGGGATGATGATTCAAAACCATAAATTTAAGTCCTTTGATTATTTTTGAGTATTAAGGACTACTATGTATTGATTTGTTTATGGGAGGTCATGGAGGTACTTAAAGAATGATTGCAGAAAGTTGTAGGGGGCAGATTTATAAGTTATGGTGATGTACCATCAAACTAAAGTTTTGGTAAACTCACTGCCCGTTCCATGGAAGGTTATTTTGTGTAAATAACTATAACGGACATAATTTATGAAAGAAAACAATCAATTAGAAAGATTATGGGTTGGTGAGTTGAAATATCCTGAGTTAGTTGGTAAGCTGCTAATATTAGCCTTAATTGTAGATGACAACAATGACGTTAAAGGACAGGTTGACACTTCATAATCTATACAAATTGGAAATTGAGGTATGTAAGGCTATTCGATTTCCTATTTATTTGGCATGAATCAAAAACATGCATTACAAAAAATAAGCTTTCTAAGTGCCCTTGGTAGTGACTGATCTATAGTTACAGTTCCTACTCCCTAGAGCATTAAAGTGAGCACTCTAATATGAGTTTGTTACTAAATGTACATATTTACACTACCAAGTGTTTGCATGCAAGGTTTAAACTTGTTTCATCGTCAAAGTAGCCCTGACACGTATTTCCCTTATATAAATCAAAGTGATCCTAGATTACACATGGTACATATGTTTATATGTTGGATATACAATCTGCTCATATCTTGCCAACTTGCTTCAATTGTATATTCCATCGTATATGTCATCTTTTCGCATGTTCATATGTTCCCTTTATTGGTTATTATTCCCATTGTATTAGACTATAATGCTACCTCACAAGATCTCTACTTGCTCTTTTGTACATGTTATATTTACTTACTTGGAATATGCATTTGTCCTTAAGTTGAATCTTCACACGTTTTCCTTGGTTCTACATTCATGAACAACTTGTATTTGATATTACTTAGTGAGTATCATATAGAGTTCAAATATTTTGGCTGAATGTTAAATGTCTTCACTTGATGTGCTTCAGTTCGAGATGTCAAAATACTTATCGAGTCATATTAGCTTCTAAGTATTACGTTGGTCTCACACTTGCTTCTCATTTCATTATTATTATCATAAGTCCATATTCATTTGTCTTCTACTACTAGTCCATAGTTCCAAATATCAACAATAATTACGACCACCAAAATAGAAATCCCAAATCAGTTATGATCAATAAAAGAACAATCTCAAAGAGTTATGAACATCAAAATAACAATCTCAAAGATCAAAGAGTCTAAGTGAAGAAATTTGTATAATTATGGGTGGCAGCCCAGGGCAAAGGCCTAGCATGGGTCAATCCCAATTGGTATAGAAGGATGGTAGATCAGGGGCAAAAGCTTAGCATGGGTCGATCCAAATTGTTATAAGTGGAAGGCAGCTCAGGGGAAAAAGCCTAGCATGGGTCGATCCCAATTTGTGGAATTATGAGGACAGCATCGCAGGGGTTCAAATGCTAGCATGGATCATCCTCTCCTACCACTGATCACCTGGTCATTTGTATCATATGTTTTATAAAAATTATAATGCATAGAAAAGTAAAGAAAAGAATGTAACATACATGATTCCACAAGTATAAGAAAAGGTGGTCTCTAATCCTTATCTATTGGTATTTGATTTCACTTGAGCTCTCATTTTACATATGGTTGTATTATGCCTTACATATTCAGTAGGTTCATTCGTAATGGCATTTCTTATTGGGGACTCTACATTTCATATTGCAGGTACAAGTACTCAACTTGTAGATCTCCCCAATAGAAGTACATGATACTCAGTGATTTTTGGTGAGCTCCAAGTTTATTCGAGGATTCGTAGAGTCATTATTATGTGTATTTCACAGTCATGGATCCCAGTAAAGGTTTTGTAGACATTGTAAAACTATCATATGTATTCATAGATTCACTTCTCACATGTATCGATTCAGCTAGTCAACATGTGTTGTATATGAAGTTTCTCATTCGTAAATATATCTGCATAGTAGTAGTGTACCTTCTCATCTTAGGTGACTCGTAAAGCATGTATTCATATAGTACTTGTCCGCCTCACCTAGGATTGGGGTGTGACTCACTTCTACTATCCAACAAAAGAAATTATTCTAAAAACTAAGGCATTTAAGTTACGAAGAAAAGTTAAATGGCTAAGACGAAGTTTAATTACTAACAAAATATCTAAAAATTAAAATATTGCGAAAGTTAAACCTAGAATTTGAAAGTCAATGTACTAAAACTATAATCGAAAAACCAAATCTGAATAAGAAAAAATTAATCAACTATCCAACTAACTAATTATAAAGGTCCAAGTCCAAAATTGGTGGACATGAACGAAGGAGAACTCCATGGAAGTCCGGAAGAAACAGCTCACCCTTGAAGTCCATGCGATAATCTCGAATCTCCTAAGTGAGTTCTGTCAATAGCCGCTTGAAGATACCCTCTACTAAAAAAATTATAATAGCAAGTGCAGAATCAGTACACAACCATTGTGTACTAGTAGGATTACGCGGCTATCCCACTAGTGCAATATAAACAAGTCGAACAAACATTATAATCACATGCATATATATCAACATAAATAACCTTATCAACATTACAATTAACAACACATCACATGTTTAACACATCATTGGTTCTCTTACGGAACCCAAACTCAAACTGTTAGTTCTCCGTTGTGGTACCCATCCCAGTAATCTTGTCGAGACATGGCAATCCGATTCCATAGTACATGTAATCACCACATCAGATGCCTCCGCCTCATTCTTTCCTGGAAAATCATAACATTGAGCCTTACCATCAACACGAGCTACCTCTTTGCCTGGTTGTGCATACCTCTATCTTTGTTACCCATTCCTCTACCTCCACGGCCTCGCTGGTTACCTCCTCGCCCAACTTGTGGATGACCTATACCATTATTGCCATTTCTCGCGGGTACCATTGCTCGAGAAGGTTGTTATCTGGACTCGAACACGCATAGGAGTGGAAAATCTCTGCTCATGTGTCCAAGTTCACCACAATTAAAACAAGTGTGATCGCCGGATGGTCTGCTACCCATCGCATGCACTATACTCTAACTGTCCTGAAAATTATTTTATGGTGTCCCTGAATAGTTACCTGTAGAGGTGGTCATTACGGACTGAATTGTCTTGTCCGCGAGCGTTCGTCGATCGGATCCTCTAGCATACGAACCCTGAAAATTTCCAGAATTCTTGGCCCTCTTAGCCAATACTTTGGCTTGACTCTTTCGCCTCACCCCCTCCACTTTCTTAACATAATTTGTGACCTCATTGAAGCTCTTCCCACTAGAAGTCATGTGGAGAGATAGAACTTGCAAATCAGAATTCAAACCTTTAACAAATAATTGGATCCTCTCCTCCTCAGTAGTAACCAATTGTGTAGAATATTTAGATAAAGCATGAAGCTTGGCCTTATAAGCAGCCACATACGTACCACCTTGATCCAAAGCCATAAACTCATCTTTTTTGCGGTCTCTTAAGGTCCTAGGTACATAATTCTCTACAAACAAGGCATGGAATTGGGTCAAAGTAAGTGGGCGTAACATAGAAAATCTGCATTCCATGTAAGCTCTCCACCATTGTTTGGTCTCACCTTGAAGTTTAAAGGTCACAAACTCATTGGTAAAGAATTCCCAATTTATGCAGCCTCTCATCACAATCTAAGATGAACTCATAAGCATCTTCGGTCGCAGAACCAAGAAATATCGGAGGCTTGAGCTTCAGAAACATGGTCAACATATCATGATCATTATCGGATATCACAAAACCCAACCAGGGACAATAGAAAGCATTGTTATCTCCCACTTCACTTGTCTGGGCGCATTTCTAGCTATCAGAGGGTCAGTAGGGGCTTGAGTGGGTGGAAGCATTCCCGGACCAGCCAACTCTTTCAAGAATGACATAATCTGTTGAGGCAAAACCGAATCAATGAGAGGGATCCTCGTCGTTGTAGCTTGCACCCTTCCTCTTGTGAAACCACCTCAATATCCTTAATTTTAACTTTATCTTCTACCTCTTCATTGTGTGTCGTAGGGTTCTCATTGGATATTGTCAATCGGTACCTCATTTACCGCAGGTGTCACTCTCCCACGGACTCTACCCCTATATCTTTATCTACCTCTACCTCGACAGCGACCTCTCATTGTGGGTTCCTCAGCTGGAGCATTGATGGTCGGTATGGGCCTAACCCCGTTATACCAAGTATTAACCATCTGCAGGCATAAGAGAGAAAGAAGTTAGATACCAATTTGAATCGACAAATACTGATTGGAATCAAGTCATAGCACCAAGGAGACAAGAGAAAAAAGGAGATTTTCTAAAGTCCTATAACCTCTCGATAAAAAGTAAAGTTGTCCCCTTACTGTTCCACGAGACTCTTTTAGACTTATTTCGATACATCTAGATCAATAAACCTAGGCTCTGATACCAACTTTTTCAGTTACTGAAGAAAGTTAAAATGCTAAAGATGAGATTCCATTACTAACAAAGTATCTAACAACTAAAATATTGTGAAAGTTAAACCTAGAATTTGAAAGTCTATTTACCAAAACTACTAACGAACAACCAAATCTAAATAAGGAAAAGCTCATGAACTATTCAACTAACTAATTATAAAGGTCCAAGTCCAAAATTGGTGGACATAAACGAAGGAGAACTCAAAGGCAGCCTAGAAGAAGCAGCTCACCCTTGAAGTCGGTGCGATAATCTCTAATCTCCTAAGCGAGGTCAGTCAATAGTCACTTGAAGATGCCCTGTACTCAACAAAAATAAGAGAAAGTGCAGAATCAGTACACAATCACCGTGTGTTTGTAGGATTACGCGGTTATCCCACTAGTGCAATATAAATAAGTCGAACAAAAATTATAATCACATGCATATATATATCAACGTAAACAACATTATCAACATGATAATTCAATAACACATTTCACATGCTTAACACAATATTGGTTCTCGCACGGAACTCAAACTCAAACTGTTAGTGCACTGACGTGTTACCCGATCCCAGTTAGCTTCCTAGAACGTGGCAATCTAATCCTATAGTTGTGTTGAAATGTGGCAACCCAATCCAATATTTATGCCGGAACATGGAAATTCGATCCAAGTTTGCTTGCCCGAATGTGGCAATCTGATCCCAATCACACACCACAATCACAATCACAAGTACATCATCAAGATCATATTTACATCATGCTTTCATGGATATATTCTTTATCTATATCGATTTCAACGACATGATCAATATTATGACATTCATATACATAGAAGTATCATAATGAAGAAAGAACATGCACACATCGCACAAATCATGTAATCACAACCATCACCTACCTCAAAACAAGCTTGAAACCCTAAGAAATTTGATCCTTCCCTTTCCGAATGCGTTTAGCTTGTTCTTGGTCTACAAATAATCACAATAACACTGGAATCAACAACAATCGTTAACTACCTGGAATACTAACAAGGAAAAACTACATACTATGGCAAACAATAATATACATCTAAATAAAATAGCTATAGTTTAATTAATTTATGTTCTATGGATATAACTATACAATAAATAGCAAAATTAATTATATACCAATAATAAATTTTTTATATATTTAATATAAATAATATTAAATAGAAAAATTATTATTACGCACACAATTAATTATGTTTTCGTCAATACCTTGTTTTTCTCATTATTCTGATATCACATTTTGTATTTCTCCCCCAAATTCCTTCCAATTTAAGATCTTTATGTATATTTCTAGGAGCGATTTTTGTGATTTGAATTCATTATAAGGTATTTTTTAACTAATTTTCTCTTCATTTTATGAAAATATTATTTATATACATCTATTTTTATAGATTTTGTTTGAAATTATTTTTTCATGAAAATTATATTGCTTTTATACTTTTCTTTTCATGAAAAAATTGCATATCTCCTTGCGAAGAGTGTCACCTCTACTTCTGGAGCTATTTCCTTATTCCGGCGCACTGATGAGTGATCCCCGATGGTCTATGAGATGGAGCGAGGGGATACTCACAGTTCATTAGAGTCGTATGATTAACGTTGTTAATAGAAGTGTATAGAGAGAATTTTGTTGTTTGTCGAATTTGTATATAGTATATTATTATATGCATATATAATTGTATTGTAATATTAATACAAGTTGAAATGGTGATTTATGAGTACAAGTATATCTGGATATATAAGTAATTTATCCAATTTGATTAGGAAATACAAGTATAGCTGGATACATTATTACTATATTTTTATAAATAAATACTTAAGTTAACATCAAGCCTCAAGAATTATTGGAAAAACTTCACGAAAAAGAAATTGGAATTTTGTTGGCTTTTTCAAATTTTTATACAGTCGAATACTTACCCACTTTAATACATACACACTCTATTGTTTTCATCTTCTTATTTAACAATACTGTATTCATATGTATAGTATAATGGTGTATTTTACTTATTTATTTTTTAACAATAGTGTATCAATTTTTCAAATTGTTGTATTCATATGCTAAAATTGTACTACTTTTAAGTTGTTTGATGTATTAATACATTCACTTTTTATAAATACTTACATCCTTGATATATTAATACTTTAAGTTTTATAAGTAGAAACACCAATCTGAATTCAAAGTATTCATATGTTAATTGTACAAGTAATATATTTTTCTTATTTAGTTATTGTAATTACAACTGTATTAGTGTAATAAAAGATAAATAAATAAACATATGCAAAAACACAGCGAGAAAAAAAGATGAATACTCTATTATATTCAAAATTTTATGAATACCTTTATAATTAGTATTAAGTGAATATATTGTATTTAGGAATATAAATACAACTTATTGTATTATGTGAATGAATCAGATATGCATACAATATTTAATTATTAGTTGGTGATTTAATAATGAAAATATAAGTGATTTAGGAACATAATAAAAGGCTGACACTTGACAGTTATGGTAACATATCATACTTTATTTAGTGCATTGTCAAATCACTTTATAAATAATTAAAAAAAAATTAACACAAACATACTGCTAGAAATTGACATAAAGTGTAGTTATTTTTAGTAAATAACATATTTATAACTATTGAATTTCAATAACCCTATAAATATAGTCATTTTTGTAAGTTGCTCAACTTACAATACTATGAACCTAGATCAAACTCCTAGTCAATTTAGGGTTAATTACACCATAAAATCTACCAATAAATCCTTCCCCATCAATATTGACTCATTACATTATGTTTTATAGATTAAAAAGTGAATTCGGGAAGTGAAACTCTTACCTTTAGCTGCAAGAATGGTGGAAAATGAGTTGGAATAGACCTGGGGTCGTTCTTTAGCACAAAAAATCAAAAAGTGTCAAATAAGATCAATTTTGGGATTTTATTTACAATTTATTTCGTGTTTGTCCCGCTTCAGCGGCACCCATCCCATTGTAGCGGCGTCGCTGCAGCGGCACCTATCCCGCTGTAGCGGCGTCGCTGCAGCGGCAGCTTTTGAACTAGTGAGTTCCGTCTAAAAAAACCCAAAAATCTTATAATTCCATTCCCCGTCTTACCCGCTACAACGGTAATCATCCCTCTGTAGCGGCGTCACTGCAGCAGCATACATCCCGCTGCAGCGGTAGGATCTGAGGCAGTGAGCTCCTAAAGGGAATTTCTATTCCCTTTTTACAACACACTCTTAACCCACTACGCTCAGAAAATACTCTTAACTCTAGGATCAATTCTCTAAGATCTATTATCAAAATTCAACTATGTAAGTTCATATGGATATCTTAACAAGCTATCTAGCTGGTTATGTAATTCATATTTCTGTACACCTTGATGACTCTAATTTCCTACAAATATGAAAAAGTTGGAAAAATCCTAATACTACAAAAAAGTTTTTCCGACTCCGATTTATTCCTCTTTGGCATTTCTATAACAACCAACCCGGTCGTTACAATAGAAATCCATTCTTCATTATACTACGGAAGGTCTTTCCGGATGCTTCATCAATGCAACTATATGACTTACTCAGGAATACTTACGTATGATTGTTGCATTATGAAAGTACACATAGATCAAAATATTAGATTCTAGACTCATATTAAAGAAATATTCTCGAACACTAAAAAAATTAAAAATGAGTCTAACCTAGATAATTCAAACACTCAACAATGACTTGGGACATGAAGAACAACCAATCTATGTTAATAGACATATCTTTTGTAGCTTAAGATATTACTTTTTTTAGAGTAGGTTTTGTTTCATATTATTCAAATTAAGTTTGACGAAAATATTCATAACATTCACCAAATATAATTAGGAGAGTTGAATGAGTAGGTAAAAAAATAACATTAAAAGGACGAAAATCTGTCATAGAGAGATTATAATCATAGCAAACAAAAAAATCAATGCAGTTGCAAGGAGAGAACAAAACAGCGAGGAAAAACATACATTAAAGGGAGTAAACTATGAGATATCTAAAGATGATAACAAATCATTTTAACCAAAAAAGTTCCTATGTTTTAAAATAAGGTACCTCAAAACAAATGACTAACACTTCAATCAACTTTCAATCCTTAAAGTACTCATAATATCCAGTGATAAAATTTAGTAAAAATAGATAACAATATAAAAACCAAAAGATATGGGCATGCAAAGTTATTAACTCTTTGAGGATTTTCTGAAGAACACAAAATCGCATCCTTGTATGTGAAGGAATAACGTTGTTGATAAAAAATTTGAGATTTGTTAGGGCTTTTTTTTAATGTATCTTCAACAATTTTAGTAGAGAAAACTTTCTTAAATATTCAATTAACATTTGTTATTTAATTTGTATTAACAAATACTTATAACAGTAACTTTGCATAAACATAAACAATAAAGTTTAAAGCATATATTCAAAAAGAACAATTAATAAAAGGCTAAACTCATCGATGACCCCATAAAGTTAGCACCAACAAGACACGTCAACTGAGTTTTAGACAACTTATGACATGCCCATTGTGTCATTTTGAAACTTCGTTAACAATCAAAAAACGTTAAAAAATGTGTATAATTCACTCGCTTATGACATGGCATGATGACAAATTATGAGAAGACATGTGTCAATTTGGTTTAAAAAATAAAAATAATTATAAGAAGAAGAAGAAAGAAAAACCATTTAAACTTACGTTTTAAAAATATTTCTTAAGAGAAGACTTCATTTTCTAGAAAGTCATTTCAATGACTCATATCTGAATATTTTTGCAAGAAATTAGTGTTCTGTCGAAAAAATTGAGGAGATTCAGACAACTTTCCAATAATGTCTCATATTTTATTTTATAACTAATAATTATAATTCTAAATAAAATATGTTTTGGTGTAAGAGACGGAGAGAGAGACAGAGAGAGAAAGATAGCAACAAAAATGGTGGATCTCCATCTTTTCCGGTGAGGTAGTGATGTTATTTTTTAGATCTTATTTTTTAAAACAAAAAAGCTTTTTTAAGTAATTTTTAACAGTTTATGATTTTTAAAAAAAAAATTCACACACACACACACACACACACAGACACAGACACACACACACACACACACACACACACACACACACACACACAAGTTCATCTTAAATTAATCTTAAATTAGTCTTTTCAGTAAACATACACACAAGTTCATCTTAAATTAATCTTAAATTAGTCTTTTCAGTAAACATACTACGTAATAATTAACAGCCGACAAAACCATGGTCCTTATAAGTGTAGTACTCTTAATTTTGAATCATAACAGAAATAAATAAAACAAAGACTTTTGAAGCTCTTAAATTTATGTGTATTAAACAGCGTTAAGCGACAAATCATATTCTGTCACTATTTAACATGAAAAAAATATACTTGTTTTCTTCCCAATACAAAAGATTATTAGTAAGTATAATTGCAAATTAATTATTACATCGATAACCTAAAATAGTCTTTGATACATCTTTTGAATTATACACATTTTTTCAACACCTCTTAATATTCTCTTTCATCAGAGCTACTCAGTGAATAAGTATCACAAAGACAAAGGAGTCATTTACATTATGATGATGCTAAGACTAACCAAGCTTCAAGGACTTGCTGCACGCTTTTTTATACACTTCATATTTATTGTAGTTTCAGATTTTTAAATGTAGGGCTTTTTGCAAGCAAAAATGTCTATTATTTATAAGTGGAAAGTGTAATAGTCTAGATTCTTAGAGTTTTCATCAGAATCACACATTATTTTGATGTTGCTATTCGAAGAGTAAGCATACTGATAAGTTTTCTTGAAATTATATGACCCTTTGTAATATTTTTAATCATTTGCTCCAATAATAGGTGGTGAAATTTAACTTTGAATGACCATGCTACTGAGGATGGATCTTTAGTGTTGGTTGTAAGTTGTGAATGAACTCCTAATCTTTAACTCTTACATTTGCCTATGTCAAATTACAAAGAATTTTAAATTTTATGTGTTGGCTCATTTGCACTTTGAGCCCCTATTTCGTGCTGCTCTTCAATTATGTCCCTCCTAAGAAATTATTTTCTAACAGAACACATGGTTTTATTTCTGTATCATAATATCTTCCAACTTAATGTTCAGACATAACTTCATCTTCTAAAGTACTTATTTTCGACTAGACTTCCTTTTTATATGATAGGACAACAAAATATGAAATCATGTTTCTTGCATATAACATTGCTAAAAGCTCTTGCTACAAAAGATTATGTACAACTCTTCAAATTTTTTTATTAATGTATTACTATATAACATTAGAGATAAAGTATAGGTCTTTTTGCTATAACAGTACAAGATACGGCCACGATGAATATTCATGTAGTTTAGTGCTTAAGCCTAACTACCCCCATTAAGTACTAGACCAATGGGTCCACTAGCCAATTATTACTTCATATTCACTTAACTCAATCTATTTCCATTCTTCAAGGTCTAACATTAGAAGCATGTATAATAGATCCATACTTATCCAGTTGCAAGAGTGTTTCAATATAATATAAGGAACAAGGTATTGTAATGGAAAAAAGGATAAAATCCCATAAAGATGAAAATGTTGTCACCTGTAAAATTTCGGTGACTGAAATAATGTCAACCCAAATTGTTTCTCAAGGACCTGTTAAGTTTTCTTTCCTTTTTGGGAATTCATCATGCATTCGGTAAAATAGTACACATGAAAATGAGCTTTATACAATATAGGCAGATTCACCAGATAGCCTAACCTCACTTTTATGTGTCGATTTTTAATTAGTTCTACGACAAAGTTCTTTTGTTATTGTTTATTTTCAATCGTTGGATCCACTTATTATTACATCTACCACTAAACACATTGATTTTCTTTGTATTCCATCTTTTCTCCTTTACATTCATTTCATGTATATATATCTACTACACCTGAATATACATAGACAAAACAAGGTACCTACCTCTAATCGGGTACTCTTCTAAAATATCAATGAGATCGAGGTCGGAGCTTGGATCTGGATGCCCAACAAAGGTGACAATGTAGCTAATGAAAGATTCCCCATCTATCCATAATCATAAATGTCCGCAGAACGCCGTCCATACTAGACAATCAATGTAAGACTTTGGAACCGAATCAAAAACCAACTTCAAATTATGGAGCGAAACCCACGGTCGTCGACGTAACTCGTGAAGCCATAACATCAGACAAATAAGGATAATTATCATGGGAGCAAGTGTTTCGCCTAGCTAAGGACCAGACTATCATACTCAAGTATGCTACACTAGTCTACAAGGATCTAAGACAGTCGAGCAACGTCGGGGAAAAACTAAGGCCTATGTGTTCCGAATCATGTATTTCTAAGACAATCCCTAGTCAAACCTAAACTAAGTCCCAACATGATTCAATAAACACTAATCAAGCATATATATGTACTACACATAGAAAAAAGGGTCAATTAATAACACATAGCATGCTCACAGCTACTCGATAATTTTTGAAATAGGCCGAAAACACCATTTCTAAACACCTATGCATGATTCAGTAACTACCCAACCCGAATTCCAACAAATCAACATGCATTAACATTCTCGAGTTTAATCTAAGAGAGGGAAGACGTAGCCTACTTGTAGGTCGATCATGTGCGCTACAGAATCACTTCTTCGGAGCTTTCCCTTTCTGAACGGCCTCATAACGTTGTCATGCTATAAACAATATAGCCACAGCGTTATTATGGTCATTTTGACACTAGAATTGTAAGAAACAGAGTCATTTTGGTGTCAAAAAGGGAAAACTGGAAACTACACTAGAAATTCCAAAATTAACCCCAAAAATAGGGCATAATCAGTCTTGAGCTCATGCATAGAACTGCGTCACAATTTGCAGCTCGAAAATGTCATAATATCAACGTGCAACCAAAACCCCAATTTTCTCAATAACGAGAAATGAGAAAGCACTTGAATCAGTAAATTTACCAAAAATGGGATGTCTATAGTGAATTCCAACAATATGACAACGTTCGCCTCGAAAAACCACTCAAAATATTCACTAGAATCATCAAATTCGAACTTAGAATGAGGGAGAAATCAAGTCCAAAAATATTCCAGGAATTGAGTTCACAAAGTAAACATGATAGCTGGTGAAAGCAAAAATTTACCTTAAATGAAGGTCCCAAAGAAGCTTCCAAGCTTACCAACACGTTCTCCTCAAAAAACTCACAACCGAGCCTCTTGAATCACCTAATGATCGCAGTTTTAAAATGAGGGATGAAAGGTGAAATGGGCTTTTAAAAGGCGAATCTGGTCACTTAAAAGCCCAAAATTCAGGTTTCTAAGAGCCCTAAATCTGGCTGCTAAAAGTGCTTTACCAGATCTCAACTTTTGCTATTTTTTTTGTCTCCGACGAGTCGCTCAAAATTCTTTCGGATCCCGTGTGCGCATACAAACTATGCTACCTTACTAAATTCGACGATCAGAACTCAATGGAGCTGTAAAAACTTTCATACGAGATCATCTTGACAAAAAAGTGGGTCACACACCCAAAGGCCATTTTTAACCAAAAATCACTAAGGGGATAGAAATGAGTCTAGAAGCATCGGGAGTCAAACGAAAGTTGTTCCAGACCAAACTAGGCATTCCACGGCTAACCATGGTGTCAGAATTTTCATTCAGGCACGTTTTGACAAAAGTCAACCTTAGGCCAATTTCAAAGGCTAAAATGCTTAATGGTCCAAACTCGTACCGAAGGTCTCGATACATGCTACTATCCTAATGTGGTTATTCTAGAGTTGATGGAACTGCCAAAATTCCTTTTCTGAGGTCTTTTACCTAATGTTTTGACTAAAGTAAACTATTCAAGTTTCAAAAGCTCTAAATTTGGGAAACGAGCATAAAACCCAAACGAACAATCAGGAGATCGAACAATCAGTGCCAGCAAGTCATAAATGACTTGGGGTCGCTATAGGAAAGCTCTAACCGACAAAAAGAAGGTAAATACATAAAAATGACCTAGAGGGTCATTACAACATCCACTACTTAAAAAAATACTTTCGTCGACGAAAGTAAGAGTCAAAAAGTACATGAAGACTCAAATAAGTCGGGGAAATGCTCTCGCATCTCCTGCTCGGTCTCCCAGATAGTCTCCTCAACTGGGCGATTCCTCCAATGGATCTTAACAACAGGAATAGCTCTCGGACGCAATTGCCTGCCATCTTTGTCAAGAAAGGCAACTGGATCCTCTATATAGGTTTGACGATCATCCAACTTAATTGAATCATACTGAGCACAAGATATTCATATGGAACAAACCGACATAGCATCCAAACATGGATAACTGGGTAGGTAGCCGATAGTGCTGGAGGTAAAGCTAACTCATTCGCAACCTCGCCAACTTCTCTCAAAATCTCAAAAGGGCCTATATACCTGGGGCTAAGCTTGCCCTGCCTCGTAAATCTCATCATGCCCTTTATGGGCGATACTTGGAGAAATACTCGATCATCAACTGCAAACCTCAACAGTCGACGCCTGTGATCCGCGTAACTTTAATGTCTACTTTGAGTCGTCCTGAAAACCTATCCTTAATCACCCTTACCTGATTGAGGCTATCCTGAATCACCCTCACCTGATCCAAGGCATCTTGAAGAAAATTTATACCACGCGGCCTAGGCTTTGTAGACTTAAACTAACCAACTTGAGAGAGACGATGCGTTACGCCATATAAGGCCTTGAACGGCGCCATCTGAATACTAGGGTGGTAGTTGTTGTTGTATGCAAACTCCGCCAAAGGCATGGAGTAGTTCCACTAACCTTCAAAATACATAATACGGACCCATAACGTATCCTCAAGGACCTGAATAGTACGTTGTGACTAGACATCCTTCTGCGGGTATATATTGTGCTAAGGTGGACACGGGTGCCCGAATCCTCCCAAAAAGCCCTTTAAAAGTTCGAAGTGAATTGTGATCCCTGGTCTAAAATAATAGAAACAGGCACTCCATGAAGACGAACTACCTCCCGAATGTAGATACGAGCCAACCTCTTGGCACTGAAGGTAGTACGAACAGGAAGGAAGTCTGTTGACTTGGTCAATCGATCTACAATGATGCAAATGTTGTCAACACCTCTAGAATTTCGAGGCAACCGCACAATGAAGTCCATAGTGATATGCTCCTACTTCCACTCCGAAATGGGTAATATCTAGAACTTGCCACCAGGCCTCAAATGTTTGGCCTTCACCTGCTGGCAACATAAACAACGGGATACATAGTCGGCCATATCTCTCCTCATACCGCTCCACCAATATACTGCCTCAAATCACGATACATCTTAGTTGTGCTCGGATGGATGGAATATCCCACAAATTGAGTTCACAAAGTAGCCACGATAATAGGTGAAATAAATAATTTACCTCAAACGAAGGTCCCAAAGCAGCTTCCGATCTCACCAATGCGTTCTCCTCAAAAAATCTCACAACCTAGCCTCTTGGATCACCCAGTTTGGAGCTCTAAAGCTCAAGATATCACACTTTTAAAATGAGGGTCGAAAGCATAAATGGGGCTTTTAAAAGGCAAATCTGGTTGCTAAAAAGCCCAAATATATGATTACTAAAAGCCCAAAAAATCTGGTGCTAAAAGGGCTGCACCAGATCTCAGCTTTTGCCTTTTTAGAGTTTCTGACGAGTAGCTCGAAATTCGTTAAGAATCATGTGCGCACATAAGGACTATGTTACCCCCACCAAATTTGACGTTCAGACTCAATGGCACTGTCAAAATTTCTATACGAGGTCATCTTGACAAAAAGTGGGTCCTACACCCAAAGGTTATTTTTAACCTAAACCACCGAGGGGCTCGGAATAAGTCTGAAGGCTTTGGGATTCAAACAAAAGATCGTTTCCGACCAAACTCGACATTACGGGGCTAACCGCGCTGTCAGAATATTCATTTAGATGTGTTTCCCAAGAATGTTTAGCAAAGTCAACCTTAAGCCAAATTTCTAAGGCTAAAACACTTAATGGTCTAAACTTGCAATGAAGGCCTCGATACTCGTGTTAGCCATGCAACTAGCCTAATTTGGTCATTCCGGGGCTGATGGAATAGTCAGTGCCATGTAGGAAAGCTTTAAACTATGAAAAGAAGGCGGGTACACAGAAATGCCTGGAGGGTCATTACACCACGCTACACAAAAGCTTGATCAGGAACTCTCTGTATATAGAATTACTAGTTTCTTTGGGTGATTTTTTTTTCTAGCATCAGGCACTCATATGTTTCTGATGTATGGTGCATCATACATGTTTGAAGTGTTATAATGTGCCAGAACCGCAAATTCTTATTGTTATGCAGGTCATATGTTTCTGATGTATGGTGCATCATACATGTTTGAAGTGTTATAATGTGCCGGAACCTCAAATTCTTACTGTTATGCAGGTAGGTTATAATATAATGTTTGAAGACGTAGGTGTATTCTGTATCTACCTTCTTTTGCTCTAAGTTGCCTCTTCACTTCCATTATAAGTTGTTTTAGTTTCCCCGTGTAAAGTATGATTGGTGATAAGCTTGTTATCTTTGATGGTAGAAAGTAGATTGTTATCCTTTGTGTAATGCTCTGACTTGAGTATACAACTCTGTTTAGCATTTGTGTAATGTTGTGTCATAATTTGTCATTTCTTGTTTTTCCTTTAGGTCTAGCAGTCGGAAACAGCAATAAGCTGCAAATTGAATTATTTACCACCAAAACTAAGACCCACAATTTCATACACCTACTCTTTGTAGTTCATTCACTTTCCCCATCAAAGGGGCTAGGGAGATGGGGGGAAAAAATAACTGCAACATGTACCATTACCTTGTACTCACCGCGACATGGCAATCGCAAAGATACTAGCAGTAGAAATCCCTTCCGATAGAGATCAAATTGGAATATGATTCTGGTACAGTAATGTATTGTACAGCCCGAATTAAATTAAAACACGACAGGACATTAGCACAATGGACAAAGAAAACTTTTTCCTACTGCCAAACAGTTTCAACTACTTCAGATCTTCTATCTTAGCCAAATGTTAAAATAAGGAAACTCTTGTAGATGCTCATGAATTTGGCCACAAATGCTGCAAAAACAAATCAAAGACGAGGAACCAATAAGCTCGAAGCACATCAAACCATAACCGTAGGTTAACAAAATCACATCTTTAAATAACAGTCAATCCTAGTACAAATATCTAGAAGAACTATTTAACTTGAGCAACAAAAACTGTGATACTGAGCAAGTTTGGTCTGTAGCTTAAATCTTTATGACACCATTAAGTGTGAACATGTATCATGCTTCTCCAATTAAGTATATCTGCTTCGGCCAAACAGCAGACTATACAGTCATACACCTGCTGCAAATACATGCTAAAGAATGGAATTAAGCAATCCCTTGCTGCCAAATATTATCTCCCTGATTGTTACAATTGGACTATCATCGTCACTCACTCTTAATTTGTGTATGGCTCTTAATTGGATCATTTATGGGTGTAAAGAAAAATCAACTTTTAACGTATATTGAGCCCCTTCCCCTCCAGTGACCAACTTTGAGTTAAATCCCAAACTAAAAAAATTGCTCCATGACCCATTTGATATGCACAACTTTGGGATAAGTTCCTTGGTTTTTTCTGCTCCAAGTTACAAATGAGAGACTAAGGGGTCGTTTATAGAGTGTATTAAGGAAAATAATGCATGCATTAGCCTTGTGTATTACTAGTACCTTGTTTGATATTCTTTTTCAACATATGTATAACTAATCGCATTAGTTATACCCGGTTGTTTATTAAGGTGTGCATTATTAATACCATGAATTTCTAGGTATTAGCAACGCAATGGTTTTAATGCATGCATTAAAATGATAAAATACTCAATTATCCCTCAAAACCTTTTTTACATCTTTTCCACCATAAAAGTGGAGGATATCTTGTCAATAATTTTTTTAATGAAATACATACTATTTTAATGTATCAAACCAAACAATGCATTAAAATAATCTATGTATAATTAATGCAAGCATAACTAATAGATGCATTACTAATGCAAGCATTACTTATACACTATTTAGCATTATTCTCATACACTCTACCAAATGACCCTTAAAAGTACTTAGACTAATAAGTAAACAACAAACTAATGTCTTATTTCCTACAATCAGGCACCCCTAGTAATTGAAGAAACATTCCTTAGCTTCAATCATTCTGTAGGTGTCCATCAAAACTCTTCCACACTAACATACACTCCAGTCACACATAAACACAACTAACTCATGAAACGGAGAAACTATGCTTATATGAATAACCCTTTGTGGATGTGCTCACTGTGATGGGATTTAAGTATATTTAATTACACAGTTCAACACAATATAAACTAAAATATATATAAACAAAACTGTAAAGTTGATCCCACAAGCAGAAAGCTCATAAAAATTTTCCCTGCCATTTTCCCAGCTTCTGGTATTGTCTGTTGGTGATAAATATCATATCCATATCTTGTTTTATTGACAAGATTTCCGAGCAAAGCATAATAATACCTTGGTGATATAAAATGTGAGAAGTAATGAAGCACGCATCTTTATTGCTCAGACTCTTCAAAAATGTTGACTGCTGAATGTTAGATCTTCAAAAGTAGTGCATATTTGGAGGATCCAATACGGGTGCGGCAGTGTTTCGGGAGAGCCCGAGCACATAACATGGAGAAAGGAGGGCATTGGCTGGAGTATCCAAATACCGAAATGGTGCAACTAAAATTAACAGGGGTAAGCTAATCAAGTACTCAACTTTGTCTTTTTCACAGCGAAGGGACATATTGAGCTCATAGAAAATCCATGTGCAATATGATTGAAAAGACAACTTAGGTAATTTAATTTACATCCTGAGCAACGGTTGGTTGTCCTTGACAGTAGCTTATCAGGAAGTTTGCATATCATATAAGAAACCTGGAAGTAATTTGAATCCCATAGAAGTGCTTATGTCTCTAAACTCAACTCACGACTGTCTCAACTTTGGGAGTCCATTCATGCATCCATTCCTCAAGTCAGTATATCAACAGTTTCCTTAAAATTGATATTTGGCGCCAAACATTCAACTGTGACCTAAATCACCTAACATGCAACCCCAAATAGGACATCGCTCTTATTTAGTACTTCCCAGAATGTTCCTTGAGACTATTGCTTTTATTCTCCTATATATCAACCCCCAAAAGGTTAACGGTTCACATGCTAGACATCCCTTTGCCTCTGCTAACAGTATTACTTCTTCCTTGTGTTAAAAATAGTTTTACTTCATTTTTTTAATTTGCAATTTTCAAAAGTTATTACTGTCAATGATGACGGATGTAACTTATAGATCACTTTCAAGCTTTTCCAACATTTCTTTTTCATAGGTTGGTAAAAAGGTTCATTCACACCAAGGTGGTGTTGGGAGATTACAGCAGGGATATTACGAAAATCTCAGTTCCTCTCTACTCTAGCATGTGAGGCAACTGAGGAACTCCTATAGACTATCTACATCATACACCTTCCGAGATTGAGCACTTTTTAACATGGAATATGGTTTGATTCAAGTAAAGTTGAAAAGTAGAGAGATATGATTGCATATTAGGGCGTCTCATTAGAAGAAAATGAGAAGATCAAAAGTTTCTAACAATCATTTCCCTTATTCGGCAAGCAAAACAGAAAGGGAAAGGAAAAAGAAAAAGAAAAACTGAAAACACATTTTCTAGAGGTGGCAAGTTTCTCTCCTAGTAGGATGACAAAAGACATGAAATCTATTCGGTGAACTCATCCATGATAAATAATACTACTTAGCATTCATTGATATACAGATAAGAAGGGCATGCTTGTGAAAAAAACATCCCGCATTCACGCAAGGTTCCAGGAAAGGGTTAGACCCCAAGGGGTCTGACGTACACAGCCTACCCTACTACAAGCATTAGTAGCTGCTACAACGGATCATCCATATACAAACAATATCTTTGTTTGAACATTGGAGCGGGGACAGCTAGCCCACCAGGTATCTGCTACCTTACACCAACACAGGTACCGAGTAACTCCATCCACCAAGAGTTGGACAGATAGAAAGAACCTAGTGTTTTTGCTTCATCGGATTTGGACCTAAGACCCTATGATTCTCAACCCACTATACTGACTATTAGAGGTCACACCATTGAGTGCTCATCCAGATATCATACCATACTGATACAATATCTCCACCATCATGTTCCTCAACCTACAATTTTTTTATATTCCTTATGCACTAAAATCAAATGTTTTTTAATGAAAAACTGAAAATTATCATTCTTTTTTTGGATGAATATAGTGTTTGGGACAGCTTGTGCATACCTCAACTAATGTCACGTGGTAACTGATACCTCAAATTTATCATTCATACTACTAACTTCAAGCTTAAACAAGAACTAACGATATTTATGAATGGAGAGAGTATGGTACGGCATACACCGAGTTCTTATAATAATTTCTCACCCTACCCATACACATGGCTGGTTCTGGAATTGTAATCCTCACCTTCCCCTTATCCGTGGTTCCAAAAGTTACAATCATGATACAAGTACAATACATGCAAATATTTACAGGTTGAATGAGAATCCATCCCGATCTCCAAGCAAAGATAAATCTTATTTTCTTTTCAGTTTCTTACTTCAACAAAGGTACCCTTCGGTTTTCTTAAACCAGATAATGCATATTATAAAAGCTGCCTTGGCATCCCAAGGGAGGTACATCAACATACCTAGTGTGATCACACAAGTGGGATTTGAGAATGGTAGTGTGTACGCAATCTTGCCCCTACGTTGTGAAGGTAAAGAGGTTGCTTTCGATAGACCCTCAGGCTTAAGTAAAGCATAATAATAACAAGTATAGAAAGGAAATACAGTAGTGAAGAAGACATTGTAAAAATAAAGTAGAAGAGAGCAGTAGCAACAATAAAAAATACGGTAATAGAAGTAGAGGAAACAACAAGTGGTAATAAAAAAAGAATAAGACAGTAGAAAAGTAATAATTGGAACAATACTGATAATGTAAACTAGTCAACATTCGACTACCTATCAACATTTTACCCTAATCCTCGACCTTCATACCCTCTTATCTAAGATCATGCACGCAGTAAGTAAAGTTACAACTAACACGTGTGTCATATCCTATCTAATCACCTCTCCGCACTACTTAGGCCTACCTCTACCTATCCTCATACCTACCAATTACCATAGTCAACGTCTCACATCTCCTCACTAGGTCATATGTGCATCTCCACTTCACATGCTCTCACCTCGTCCGGAATTTCTTGGTTCCTAATCGTATCTCTCTTAGTATGCCCACACATCCATCTCAATATCCTCATGTTCGCTACTTGCATCTTCTAGACGCGTGAATTCTTGACCAGCCAATACTATGCTCCATACAACATAATTGGTCTAACAATTACTTTATAAATGTTACCTTTAAGCCTTGGTGGCACATTCTTATCACACAAGACATATACATCGCCAATCACCCATTTCTTGGATTATCGACCTAAACAATAAATAATCCAAATGCTTCTTAACGCGTGATATTCTCCCAGGCTTCTGCTCCGATCAGCTCACTATCCAAATATAAATATAAAATCCCTTTAATACTAGCATCCTATTAACCCCTTCAGACTGAACTAATCATGTGCAAATCCTATCTACAGATCAAATATGTGGCAGAAGATTTTTCAAAAGAAACATTCCAAAGCTCTTAGACGAACAGAACAACACCAGTATTCAAAAATTAAGTTCACATAAAAATTTTAAAAAAAGCAGACAAGAAATCACAGAAGTCGTTTATAAGTTACTTACAGCAACTTATATTTCAAACAATGTATGAGAGCATAAACAACTGAGAGATCAAGTAAAGGTAACATAGAAAATCAGCATCTGAGAAAATAGAGCTCAACCAATACAAAGCAGCTAGTCAAAGCTGTTTTCTGATAATGCTCAAAGTTGATTTCTAACTAAAAGGATATGCAATACCTTCGAGATGAAATATAGCCTTCTGTCCAAGACGCATCCTATGCTCCTGAAAGACACACAATTTCTTAAGGAAAGTTTTAAGCTATTTCATTATAAAACAACAAACATTAATTTATGCACGAGAAAAATGCAGAATTATCAATACACTAGAAGTGCACATAACCTAATGGCTGATTCAACAAAGAACATATAGCATCCCTTTACATCTCTCAACAAACATTAATTCTGAGTTCATACATTGACTTGAATCCTAACTTATACTTGGTTGTAGTACTACAGAATGATTGATCATTCAAGCCAAACCATAAGGGAATGGTTGGAGTAGTCCGACCTTTAGAAATTCCTTTGATTCCTTAACCCTCATCGACTTAATACGAAACATTATGTAACTCGATAACTTACATAATGAGCAGCCCAGTTGGACACCTCATGCTTCAACTCTGAATCCAGTTTCTTTAATAGTTCAAAAAGTAGCCTCTGCAGTTGAAAGCAGAATCATTCAAACATAAATGTTTGTAACACCTTACAGAGTAGAAGGTAAAGCACCTGGAAAAAGATCTTACCTTCAAAATAATTTCAGGGGGAATACAATTAGTTAGAAGCTCATATAACTTTCCTCTTACCTCAAATAACCTGTAATAAAGAACATTGCAGTTCATATAAGGACGCAAATGTATATTGTGTAGTTGTGTGGTGATAAGCACAATTAAGACACATGTCTTGTTCAGATTGCCCATGGGAAGTTACCCACCTCCCTCCTTCCTAACTTCGTATGAAAGATGATGATTTCTTTGCATGAATAATAGTTGAATATCTTAAATGATGTGAAAAACAATGTAAGCTCAAAAACACACAGTTTTCCTTTTTTCAACTTATAGTGAGGGTAGAATATTGTTCCTTTTTTATGAAGTAAGTTCTTGTGTTAAAAAGCATCAAGAAGATACATAAAGCTTTACACAAAGAAAGGTTAAAACTCCAGAGACTGCAAAAACCTAATATTGTTCTAGTAATTATTTATTTTTCTTGATGAAGGCAATATTTTGTATATCAATCATCAGCTCAGAGCGGGTAACCAAAAATTTACATCATATCCTATATCCACAGGAGTGTGCCTATGAAACAAAAACATAAAGAAAAAAGCAAAACTATCACCAGATCCTCCATCATCTTATAAGGATCCTGGGATATCTACCATAGCCACAGGATCATCTATATACTCTGAACTACATTGTTCTAGTGTTTCATGTGCTTGAATATTTGGATTTTGCCTTTCAACTGAACATTTCTTCTGGCTCTGCTTATTAAAGAGCATGCAATTCCGTCTTTTGACATTTAATGGGAAATAGGTGAGGAAATTTGTGATGCAACACTATGCATTATTGGTTGCATATGGAATGAACAAAAAAGGAAATGATTTAAGGGAGTATCAACCATTGTTCATAAAGTATATGTGTTTGTTTGGTGCATCCAAGGTAATGAAAAGGGCTTAAAGAATTTAAAGGATCTTCACTTGGAGATGGAGACTTCTGTAAATCGATTGCAGCAACTATTCATTCTTTTTGCTTTTTTTTTTTAATTTTCTTTTGTTTCAGTGAACTAGTTTTTCAAAAAATCCTGGACAACTTTTTAGAAGTTTGGAGACAAATTGCTTATCTATATGTGACTCGCTCGCTCAATTGTCTGTGCTTTACATTACTGATTTATTAATCAAATAAGACATTCAGATCCTCAATTTGGAAACTACTTCAGAAACTGAGACAACAAATAACTACTAACTTTAACAGAAGAAAGCAATCAACAAATTCCATGACAGGATAAATTTCAATATGCCCCCTTTTGACTTCTTACCGCCTCTTTTCTACTTATAGGCGAAGGAGTGTCGCCAGGGCTTAAGCCCAAAGCACAATTACAGCATGCTGTAGTGAAGAAAGGCACAATAGGAAGAAAACATAAATTAGCATGTGTAATGTAAGAAAACTAACTACAGGTATGTATGGATTATGGTAAAAAGAACTACAATAAGTTAAATAAATGAAGAAATGGCCCTATCAATCAAGTTCGGAAACCTTTTTAAATTAGATGCAGAGATGCAAATTAAGATTCTAAATCATAAAAGCAACTAGTTTTCTAAAACTAATTTCTAATTTCCTATTTCTAGTCACTAACTTCCCCATTTCTAGTCATTCATTACATTACTTGAAATTTAATCTTGCTTTGCTTGCTTTTTTATGACAAGAGAAATCCGCAGCCGCTAAGCTTTGGATGCGCACAGGATAGAATCCTCACTCCTATACAATAGCTCACAAATCACACATGAGAGGTAACCCGCACTAGGCAAGCCCGGTGAGACGAGCACAACCCAGAAGGCAAACCCCCTGCTTTCTCTGGCATGGGGTATCGAACTTGAGACCTTCAACATGGGAGTCTCAACCCCAAACCACTGGGCCACCGAAGGTGATCATGTGAAGTCTTATAGGTTTCTCTCTGTTTTTATAACATACTCCTCTCTCAGCACTCAAAAGCCAAGTGTCCTCTTAAATTTACAGCTCCCTTCTCTCAAAGTCGAATCTCCACTTGTCTTGAATTCCATGTCGACCTCTAGTGGCAGAACTGGACATTCAAAGAACAGTTTATAGAAGCACTAGCTGAATATTAAATACCCTATTCATATTAACTGTCAACAGTACCTTTTAGGGCTCTGCTCTTTCATTATGTCCGATGCAATTTCTGAAACATATTGCTCCCAGTCCATTGGAGGTATAGTTTGGTTGTTTGTAAAGGGATACCTTGCACAAATAAAGAAGGGGTCAACAAGTGCATAAAAATACTTTGGTGCAAATAATATACCATAAACTCAGAATTAACAGCCTAAGCTAGCAAGAAACTAAAATAAATCAGTATCCAGCAGTTAAAGGGCTCAACTGTTGAACACGGCAAGACTCAAATGTTAAAACTGCCCTTCTCAGATTCCTATTTGACTTTTCCACAATGCGGGCTGCAAAACCCTGTGGAAATTGAAGTCCTTCTTTTTTGGCAATAAATTCCAAAACACTAACAATCTGTCAAACAAAAAAGATTAACAAGAAACAGTTAGGAATGCGATGAATAATCAAAGGACCACATGTCAACAATTCTTTGCTAAATGACTGACTAGGTCGTATATATACTTTGATTCAGAAAAAATCTTATTCATCAAAAACTTCCTGATGGTCCCACACCAAAGTCAAAAAAGCATTAGGTCAAGTAGAGTCACAGGTCCTAAGGCAACCAGGCTTTAGTCTAGTAGGAGTGCAGAACGTGATGTGTAGATTAGGTGCAAGGGCTTGAACACTGCTGCGGAAAAAGTCCTGGTATTTAAGTGGAGAAGGGTAAGGTGGATCAATTATTCAATGAGCTTCAAACAAGGCCCACTACCCTTCAGGGATTTCTCAATTATGAGGGGACAATGTCACAGGAAAAAAATAACACATGCGTTATGGTCCTTCAGTTGACGTATTTTCTTAAGTTAAAACTTTCATCTTATAAATGTTTCCTGGACAACTAGAACATGTCAGTGGAATAACTCAAATTAGCATATCCGTAATTAATCAAAAATAAACTTAAATAAGATCAATTCATACTTGAGCAAATGTTCTTATATATTTTTTACTTTTTTTGAAAATTGATTAAATTACAACAAATGTTCTTACATTTCATCCAAGTATAACCAAAAAAATTTAATTGTAAAGAAAATTTAAACAAACTCATGTGACAATTCTACAAATAACTACTGCTCTCGTACTGTTAGTGCTGAACTGTGTGATCATCTCCTCCAAAAGCTTAAGTTGTTAGAGAAGTCACACTATTATTTATTTAGTTACATCTATAACACGCCCTCTCATGTGCAGACTGCAGACTTAATTCTTTTTTCATGAGCCAAGCACATAGATATTACTTTTAATAATGGGTGATGGTGAGACTGACCCGGGACTTGTGCGTGCTCTAATAAATGTTGAAGTTTGTTTTATCTAATTTAGAAGCTTAAGCAATTAAAAAGTGCACAATATTATTATTTACGTATATCTCCAACATTTAGTTGTTCTAGTTACTCTATTCACTAGATGAGTCTCCATCTTGTTTCTAAGGCACAAATTGGTATAAAAGACCAAAGACTGCTCAAACTATGTTCAAGGATGTATGGCACCCTTTCCTCAAAAAGTGTCTTTTCCTGTGGTAAGCGAATAGCCAAAGCAGTTGAAATGGCATTTTCAATCCACCATGTCTAAGCTAGCACAACATTTAACTTTACTTAGCACCTTTTTTGGCGACAATGAATGTCATTACAGGGAAATTCTCACATGAAATAAACCCTGGAGAAAAGACCAGATAAACACACTAGTCTAATGCAAGCCCGAACCAAGAAAATGCAGCTAATTGTTAAACAGCACATACACTTCTACTCTTGATCTTGTAGTATGAAAACCAGAAAAAGAAAAGGAAAGAAGACAATGTTGTAATATTAGCAGTGGCACAAACCAGAAAGATGGTGAAAGAAAATATATCAACAGTGGGACAACTGAATTTCACTGACCTCTTCCTCCATTGGTGCATTTATTCGCACATTAAGGCATCGTGAGCGAACTGCTTCAGTGACCTTTGAAGAACTGTTGGAGCAAAGAATCAGGCGACATGATGCACTGTACTTCTCCATTGTTCTTCGAAGAGAATGTTGTGCTTCTCTTGAGAGCTTGTCAACTTCATTTAGCACTAGAACTAATATGTACCAACATGATATCAGCTAGGTACCTTTTACAGCTACTAATGAACAAAGTATAAATAATAGAAGACATTTACACAATGCTGGTGGCAAATAATTGAAATTCCGAAATAATATCTCAAAGCTGATAAGGCATTTCAATAACTATTTTAAATTCCTCAGCTTAACATAGAGAAATCACTATTGAATATCAATCTTCTTGTCCTGTTAACCTTTTGTATGATATATCACATGAAATGCTTCTTTTTTATAAATTATCTATAACAGATCACATGTATTTTCCTTATTAAAAGATAGATTATGGATTTTGTTGTTTTTCATTTATTCATACAAAATATACCTAGTGTAACCCCACAAGTGGAGCCTAGCAAGGGTAGAATGTATGCAGATACCCCTAACTTGGGATGTAGAGAGGTTGTTTCCGATAGACCCTCGGCTCAAGGAAAAGAAACTCAAAGCAGTTTGAAAAACAAATGACAGAAGTGAATAAGAAGCCATGGCAAATACCATAGAAAGCACGACAAAGAAGTCTGAAAAAAGTAACTACAACAAATAGTACTATGATCGAAGTCTCTAGAGAAGACGGAGGTCATGTCCTTCCACAAACCTGAGGGAAGATGCCAACAGAACAAATCAACGAGAGAACCCTGTTTCTCTCTTTCTACAGAATATGTCTCAAGAAGCAAACAAATTCAAGTACTTGCCTGGTTGGTTCCATTACGAAATGGGTGCACTTCCGAGGCAATCGGAAATTGCGTTGTTAACGAATGGGAAGTAGCAGCTGGGGGGTTGAAAATCATCCAGCTGAGCGACACCCAAACCTTATTTCGCTCTGCTAATGAGCAGCCGGCAGTGAAGACATTTCAGGAGGAAGGAGATGGTTAACTAGCAACTTCTGTTGGAAAGGTAAATAGAGCAAGATGGCTGTGTTGACAAAAGATTCTACGGCAACACGTGATAGTAAATCTGGTGGGCCCTCTGCTCCATCTTTGGAGTGTTAATATATTCAAAAAGGTAGGGAAGATACTTGGTGGAATGGGTATGAAGTTGTTGGTACACCATCTTTCCGACTTGCTAGCGAGTTGAAAATGCTAAAAAGAAATATGAGGAAGTGGAGCAAGAAGATGTTTGGGATTGTGGCAGTTAAGATGAGGGAATTAGAAAATGAGGTGGACAATAAGGAATGTGGAAGGGATGAACGCATTAGAAGATAGGAAGAGAATTAGGAAGGAGATGGAAGAAAGGTAGCTTGCTGCTTTAGCGGTTGCTTAAGAGACTAGTTGGAGTCAAACATCGAGGACATTGTGGCTGGAAGAGGGGAATTCAAATACAAGCTTATTTCATAGGGTTGTCATAGCAATTAGGATGAGGAACTTAATTGAATCTCTAGATGTGAACTGAGAGGTGCATGAGAAGGACGATGAGAAAGTGAAGGGAGCCATTGTAATATTTAGTCAATTAAGGAACGGGATGAGGGAGTGGTCGGAAAGGGGTATAGATGAAGAAGAAGTGCAGGAAGCGGTGGCAAGTGATGGATTCACTCTAGCTTATTTCCAACAGTGTTGGGGGTAGTTAGAAGTGAGTTGATGGAGATCACTGCAGTATTCCAAGATACTAGGAGTTGGGGAGAAGTTCTAGTGCATGACTACTACGCCAAAGAAGGAAGGAGCAATGAGTATAAAGGATTTTAGATATATTAGTCTGATAGGAAGCATTTACAAGATTATTTCTAAGGTGCTTTCTAATAGACTAAAAAAAAAGATTTTGGATAAGACAGTGTCTACTTGTCAGAATGCTTTTGTGGAAGAATGACAAATTCTGGAATCAGCTTTGGTGGCAAACGAAGTGGTTAATTTAGAAAGACGAAATATGACTCGTGTACTTTATGTAAGTTGGATCTTGAGAAAGCTAACGATCATGTGAGTTTGGATTTCCTTCATTAAATAATCTTGATGATGGGTTTGGGGGACGAGTCAAGGCGATGGATCAAGTTTGCTAGAAAGTGTTGCTTTTTATATATTTAATGGGTCAAAGTTGTTAAGACTCTTTTTAATTAGTAGAAACTAGACTAAGTTGTTGAGTCACCTTTAAACCCCTTTTTCCCTTTCGTGTCAATTGGTCTATTCTTGGCCATTTCTTTGATTATCTCTTGAACAACGTATCTGTCCTGAAATCCGGCATCACTTGGATTTAATTCCACATGGTGAGTGCTTGACAATGTTGTGAGCTCCACATCAATTGTCCGAGTACCAGCCTGAGAGGAAAACCCATTAAGAGAGATCAATGCAAAAAAACACTCCTTGCTTTTTTTCCTTTAGCCAAATGTCCCTCAGAGATTACATTTCCCCAAACTCTTAAATATCAAATTCTTGCAGTTTTGACAGATAGATTAGAGGTATACTGGTAGAAAAGCCTCTCAAATGCAAAAGATAATTAGATATTTTTAATTAGTAAATAATGTACTAAAATATTTTTATGAATAAGTACTTTAATTACTCAGTTCCAGACATCAAGTGAATTAGAGTAGTGCTGAAACTGATAGATTTTATTTTGTGAAAGACATGGGAAGAGAATATGAGGAAATAGAGGGGTTCTCGTGTTTTTAACACTTCAGTCCAGGTCATTTTAAATAGCACAATTTCATTTGAACTTAAAAGTTAATGAAAATTGTCTGTTTACATATTGCCTAAACTTCCTATTCTTTAACACTATAATTCACACAATATGTTGCTGACAAACATTGAGAAAATATATATACACACATGACTAAATTAAAACTGGAGAAAGAGAAACAGAAGATTTTTTAAAGAAAAAAAGGGGAATGTAATCAGTCTTCAGTCTCATTGTATTTCCTTCTTTCTTTTTGGAGCAACATGGAAAATGTACATGGATACTCACAATGTCTCATGATTTACTTAATTAGTTTTCTTTGTTTTAATAAATCCAAGTTATTTATTAATACCACATGAAGAAGATGATTGCTTTACAAGAGAAGTACAGTGCTATAAATCAAAATCATCAAAAATCTAACCAACCATCTATACAAGTAGGTACATATGTTGTGCACCAAAAATTTTTAGAAGTAACAAACTAGAACTATTCTTTGTCGCTTTTTTTTAAAAAATATGAGTGTGTATGTGTTACTTGAATGTTAAGCATCTTCCACTATTTTTGTGCATTTTACTTTTAAAAAGGGCAATTGTTATATATTGGAGAAAGAAAAAAAGGAATCAATTGATGTATGCAAATAATAAGAATGCAGATATAAAAAAAAATCACATGCACATATATACTTGCATTCCAAAAGAAAAGAAAAAGAAATTCAAGGAAAAGCTTACATCAACTTTCCAAATCTTGTTCTCAATCTTAACCTGCATAAGTCATCCAAACATAAATTTCAAATTTTTAGATACAGAGAGAAAAAAAAACAATGAATTAAAGAATTACCTTGTCAGCACTTGGACCAAAAATCTGTCTAAGAAGTGCCATAATGAGAGTTTTCTTTCCTGAACCGGGAGGGCCGTAAAAGAGGAGATGAGGACAATCTCCCTCTGAGACCTAATAATAGTAATAAGGGTGATGAGTTTGAGTATATGAAAGAATTGACAAAGTGTGAAGAGATAATTTACCAGTTTACGAAGATTTTGAGCAACATCCTGGTGTACAATAACTTTATCTAATGTTTTAGGGCGGTACTTGTCAACCCACAACATTTCAACCTATAGTTGAAGAGAAATCGTCCTGAAAGAAGATATCAAACACTCTGAATTTTGATTGTTCTTGTTAACACATACAAACACAAAAATGGAAGAAATTTAACCTGATTCGCGACCAATTTTCCTCTGCCAAGCTCACTACTCAGTAGAAGCAGACATTTCAATTTTCCGCGCCAATGTGGGTTTTGTGCTACCATGGGCTACTAGGGTTGGGCCTATTCAACAAACCCACCCACCACCACATAACATGCTTGGGCTTCTGTTTAAATTTCGGATTTTGTTACAGAAATTCCACCTTTTGGTTTACTAATTACTGTTATTTTCTATAAATTTTACAAATTTTCAAAATTTCTCATTTTTCTCTTAAGTCAAAAATTTCCTTAATATATTTGAACCTCCATTAATGTATCTGACCCTCTTTTTAATATATCAACACATGTATCTGACCCTCTTTTTAATGTATCAGCACTTTGATTTTTTGGTCATTAATGTATTTGACCTTCTCTTTAATATATCAAACGCTTATATTATTGTATCCGTTTGAGAGATTTCGGTAATTATAAACTTTAAAAGGATAAATGATAATTTTGCCTTTAAAGTATGTGATTATTGTATTTTGTCCTTAAATTTCAATGAGAAACTTTCACATATAGCCACTCAAAAATAGTTTAATTCCTCTCCATAGTTATAATTTGATGATTACAATTCGTAACTACATGTTATAGGGAGGAGAGAGACGAGCGAGACTGGAGGAGAGAGGAGAGAGGGCAAAAATTGGGAGAGAGGTGAATTGTAAATGTATATCGATTAGATAGTTGTATATTCTATATATATATATATATA
>NC_028637.1:43342507-43348411 GCF_001406875.1 Solanum pennellii | reverse complement strand
TATATATATATTTGTATATACGGCAAAAGAGATTGGGAGGGGGAGGAGAGAGGCGAGCGAGATTGGGAGAGGGAGGAGAGAGGCGAGCGAGAGAGGGCAGAGAGTGGGAGGGAAGTGAATTGCACATGTATATATGTTAGATAATTGTATATCATACATACGCATTTGTATATATGACAAACGAGATTGGGAGAGATAGAAGAGAGGCGAGCGAGATTAGGAGGGGGAGGAGAGAGGCCAGAGAGTGGGAGAGAGGTGAATTATATATGTATATCGATTAGATAATTGTATATTATACATATTTATTTGTATATTTAGGCGAATTATACATATACAAATGTGACTAATTATACAAACTCGAAATCGCCCCACATAATTAATGTATAATGTTAGTCATGAATAATAATTATAGCAAATTATAGCAATGATAAATAGTTAAGTTGTATAAGTTTGTTTAACTGCATAATTTTCTCTTAAACATTTTAAACTAATTTGGAATGTTGGTTTGTCATATCTTATAGGAAAAGCTACATAAAATGGCAAACTATATTTTATATTAAAATAATATAGCTATACTTCCTTAGATTTTTATTTTATGACTATATTTAATTATTAAATAGAAAATAAATATTAAATTATCCTAAAAAATATAGTATATGCCCCTAATTTCACGTTTATATTCCTTCCATAATAATTGTGCATGCACGCCTCATGTTTCTCTCTCTATAATCTACTCCTATATTAATTATGTTCCTATTTTAACGTTTCTCTTCCTTCCATAATAATTGTGCACATAAATTATGGATGTTTCTCTCTCTATTATCTACAGCACGCCTATTGAAATTAAAGAAGCCTATTTTCACGTTAATTCCAAGAAACCCATTTTTCAGCTTCAAACTTATCTCTCAAATCCTCCCAAAATCTGATTTCACGTTTAGTCATTTTCCAAGAAACCCATTTTACAGCTTCAAACTTATCTCCCAAATCCTCCCAAAATCAGATTTACCGTAAAATTCTTAATCAATTAAATCTCTATCAAGCTCCCACGAAATTAGGTTTGTATTTTTTCAAATCAAATACGCAACATTGCTTGATTTTCGGAGATATTTATGTTGTTTAGATCATGCAGGTTTCTTCAATTTTTATTAGGTTAAATTCTTTAATATTTATTTGTTTATAAATTTTTAGGATCTGGGTTGTTGAATATAATGTCTAAACAAAATACCACAAGGATAATCACAAGAGATACAAAATATACCGAAAATTTCATGGTTGAAATACCATCTTTTGATTTAGGTATAACTCAGATTAAATCACAAATTTCAGGATATACTGTTGCGATGGAATTACATAAGAAGTCGAAAGATGAAATAGTAAGGTCTCCTTCAAAAAGAAAAGTAGGGTCAACGGTGAAAGCGATTGAAAAAAATTGTTACAAGAGGAGGAAAGTAAAAAATGTAGTTTCCGACATGATTGGAGAACATGCAGTTAATGAAGAACAAGACGAAATCAGTGAAGAATTAAAGGTTACATGCAGTGTACTTTAATTCTATTAAGAAAGATCACGTGGAGTATATATCTTTTGATTTGTAAAATTTACTTAAATGAATATAGTTTTTGATTATGATATATTATTGATGTTGTTGAATGGTGGTAACTGTAGTTTAGATATATATGCATTTAGTTTTGTAAAAAGTAAATAAGTGAATACATTTTGTATGAGAGCTTTTTGTGTGAATGTAGGCAGTGATGTAATGATTGCATGTTGCATGTAAAAATTAGTGTATATTGTAAGAAATATAAAGATCACGTACAATAAGTCAAAAAAGAACATTAAAGCTTTTTTTACATGTGTTATAATGTAATGTAAGTCGAACAACAAAGGTTACGTTGAGCATATACCAAGAAAGTTTATTAGTAGTTTTTCCTTTTCTGAGTATGTTATCTTTTATAATTACAGGGTATCAGATTCCATGTATTGGCTCGCCCAATTAAACCCCCACGCATGGAGGTTTATGTGAACCATAACATAGTCACAGATTTGAAGGGGAAGCTTACAGCGACCCAATTCAATCAATTTAAAGATACATGTTTTGGAGCATATACAAAAATGCACGTGTGTGGAGCGCAACCACAAATGTTTAGGTGTTTCATGGTATGTGAATTAGAGGACAGTTCCCCTGATGAATTGTTGTTTCATATAAATCATACCACGCACCGTTTTGGTATCAAAGAATTTGCTATTATTACTGGGTTGAACTGCTTTGGTAATAAAGATGACTTTTTGTTTGATACAAGGAAGCCAAACAGATTAATCAATCAGTATTTTGAGGGTAAAAGTATTGTCACAAAAGTGGATTTGATCAGTAAGTATAAAAAAAAGGTTTGAGGTGGTGGTAATGATGATGATGCTGTTAAATTCACTATTCTGTATTTTATTTGTACGTTCATATATTCCGGTGAGAAGAAGAGCTCATCAATTTCAAGGATACATTTTGATCTAGTTGAGAGCGGCCGGTACCATGAATACCCCTGGGGAAAGATGTTTTCTACAAATTGCTCAAAAGCGTAACAAAAAAAATGGATGAGAAGAAAAAGTATTAAAGAATTGATGGTATGCCTCTAGCCATGCAAATTTGGATATATGAATGTTGTTCTGTGGTTGATTCGAATATTGCTGTAAAAAAGAGCAATCGTCAATGTGTTCATGTTTTTAAGATGTGCTAATTTTCTACATTTATTTTTTTAATTGTTTCAGCATATTGATGTGATCCTGTATTACTTGCGTAAAAAAAGTAAATACAACATCAATAGTCGCTACAGATACAATATTGTTGATTGTCTATTCAAGTCAAAAGTTTCTGAAATTTATGATGCATATGCTCAAGTTGAAAGTAACTTTTGAGTTGCAAATGTTGAAAGCGCCATACGCGATTACATAAAAGGATATAGGTTGATGGCTGCCATTCCATGGAATACAATCGACAATGTGTTCATACCAGTGAACGTGGAGCATAAAAATCACTGGGTGTTGGCTGTTTTGTCATTAATTGACCAACACATTTATGTATATGACTCATACAGAGCAGCAGGTCATAACTATCATGTTAGAGAAGAAATTCAAAAGCTTGCTCAGCTTCTGTCAATGTATTTTTCAATGGAGATTGGAAATGATTCGGATGATGCAGAGGATAACGACATCACATACGACGTGACGTATGTGGAGGATAAACCTCAACAAGGTCAGATTTTTTGTAAGTATAAAATAAGTTTCTTCATTCAAGTTTCCTAAAAAGTATCAAATTTTAAAAATTAATGTATATTTTCGGTGCGGAATATACTTGCTAGCATTTGCCGAGTACCTAAGTGAGGGTGAAGGTATTCTAGTTCAATACCTTGATTCTAAGTTACACCGCATCAGATACGGTGCACTCTTGTTGGAATATGCAATAAAAAGATGAAAGACGGGGCTGATAGCGATAATGAGGCCCCACCAAGAAGAATGAGGACACCCGCAAGGATCGATAATAGTCAACTTGTTCTGATGGATTAGTATTTTGTACTAGTTCTATTTTTTGAACTTATGGTTAAAACTAATATTTTGGTTTTTTGTCAAACATTATCAACTTTTCTTTATATTCATATATGATCACATTAGTTGTTTTAAATTTATTTCTGTGTTATTTCATAATTAATGAGATGATCATGACTTGCCATGATTTGGCTTTGGCATCGATGAATTATTCAATGGCTTATCAGCTGCAACACGAGGGGATAAACGATATTTTTGATCATGTAAAATAATTTCCTGCAAAAGAAGTATAACATATTTTCGTATCACAACTTTTTTTCACATTAAAAGTAAAAAATTAGGCTTAAGTCATCAGCGGCCCCTTAAAGGTGTCTACATAATTCACTTAGACACTTCAACTAAGACTAGTACCAATTGAACACTTCTACCTATACAAAAACCGTTCCTATTAGACTTTTTTTTATAATCATCAAAAAATGTGAAGAGAGTGTGATACACTTGCGGTGACGTGGCAAAATGACTAATTAAAAAATAATATTTGACATTGGGCCCCGAAAATTATAAAAAACACACACATTTAATATCTAATTTTTTAAAAAAGAAAAAGAAAAATGAAAATGTCAACCTATTCTACCCCACATTACCTCACCCTACCCCAACCCCATTTCGTCTTCATCTGCATCTTCTTCCCCAAAACACATTCTTTCTCAAATTACAAAATCTTATTCTTTTCTAATAACTTCAAAAATTAATTATATATATATATATATATATATATATATATATACACACACACACACACACACACACACACACACACACACACATCTTCATCTTCTTCCCCAAAACACATTTTTTCTCAAATTACAAAATCTTATTCTTTTTCAATATTAATTTTTTTAAATATATATATATATGATATGCTCAAACTTACTTCTCAAATAAGAAGTAAAGCGGTCGCGTCAAGTAAATAACCCAACTAGTGAGGTTGGGATCGTTCCCACGAGGAAAATAGTTTAGACTTAACTTCAATCTATTATTACTATTGTTCAATCAATTACTTCCTTGGAAAGCAAAAATGATAAAAAGTGGGGTTTCTATTCCTATATAAATGAAAATAACTAGCGAAATAAAATGAGACAACTAACAGTTTCGAATGTTGGAGTTTAATCAATTAATCAAAGTAACTAGGGTTTACATGTTCCCCACAGGTTCATAACTTGATAAGTCTAATTATAACAATTATTTCCTAGTATCTTGCATGCAAAGTGATAAGTTATGAATTTCTAAATCCTTGGTCCGGCATCTAGAAAATTTCACTCCGCACCTTGGTCTGGCTACGTGTGTTGCTATCCTAACCCTTATCTTTACCTCCTATTAAGCATCGTATTCGATATTTGACTAAGTTATTACCTCGTACCAACCAATACTAGCCTATTAGATAGTATACACTAAATCTATGTTGATAATTCTTTTCCTATTATCTACCTCCTTGGTCCAGCAAGTAGCATTAAAGCGAGTTCTAACGTTAGCCATCCTTTAAAAAGACTTCTATGCGAAAGAATTATCAATACATGCAAGACACTATTCTAGAATTGTTATTTTAGTTTGGTTTTACCTCATTATTTGCCTATGGTTCTCACAACCCTAGTTATGAAGTTTAGTTACCCATAGTCATAATCACAATATTCAAATATATGGTATATGAATTCATGTACTTACTTCAATGAGAAAGAGTAAAATCCGAAAGTTCGCTTGATTAATCAACAAAAATCACCAACAATCAATTCAAAGAGTCTCAAAATAATCAAGAATCTAACAATAATCAAGGGCCTAACCAAATAATCCAGCGTCTAACCTAATAATCCAGAGTCTAACCTCAAAAACGAGGTTTTTCGAATAATTTATAGAAAATAAAAACCTAATTAAACAAGGACTCTATTAACTGGAAATCTGTCAAAACGCGGCTGGATCGATGGACATCACGACGGATCATCGTGGTCACGACGGACCGTCATGGACTCCGTCGTCCCATACATGATGCAATTTCTTCTGCTGCTCTCTTTATTACCCTCGACGGCAGGTATGACGGATCATCACAGGCACAACGGTCCGTCGAGGGTCTCCGTTCCAAAACACTTGAACTCTTGGAATATGGGTACTGAGACTACTTCTCTGAACTTCATGACGAATCTGCAGGACGGACGGTCATGGACACGACGGTCCGTCACGCTTTCCGTAACCCCACACTTGGTCAGACTTCCCCATCTTCCTTCAGCACCTACACTACGCTGCCACCTACGGACCGTCATGAGAATGACGGACCGTCACAAGCTCCGTAGGTGGTCTCTTCTGCATTTCTTCGCTCAAAA
>NC_028637.1:43311734-43341584 GCF_001406875.1 Solanum pennellii | reverse complement strand
AATGATTTCAGTTTGAGTATAAGGATTACTTTTCAACACTCATTCTCAGAACAAATTCACACTCATTCATACTTATTGCCATAAACTTGCCCTTATTTTCACTGCTTTAAGTTCGCTATACAACCCTTAGGATCACGATAGGACTTTTTTAGCTTATAACATAGGCTCAGGGTCAGGTAGGGTATATTTAGGTATACTTTAGTGACTTTTTGCCCTCCTTGACATATCGGCTAAACATACCATTTTCAATCATTTTATTTTGCCCAGTTTCCCACATTCTTTCACCTTGCTATTTTCCCTTTTTTTCTTCATTTGTGTAAGTGACTCTCTCCTTTTCTTGCTTGTATTTCTTGTAATTTTTTTCTTACTTTTCTTTCAACTAATTCTTGAGTCACTTTACTTTTGTTCTTTCTCTCTCTTTATTCTTTCAACCCCACTTTCCAGAGCATTCCTCATAATAGCCACCCTCAACTCATGGCTTTGCCATGAGTCAAAGTACACAATACCCAAAGTTGGGTCAGGGCCATAAAAAGGTTCTTTACTGTATTAGTCACCATCAACATATGCTTTTGGCATAAGCTGAGGTGCACATGTCCATGGAGGGACCAGGTCCAACACATTATTCCCAGAAAAGATCAGTTGGGGTGAAAAAGAAAGGTCTAATTTAAGCGCAAATCATTTGGATCAAAGAAGGATAAATTTCATTTGGTTTTATTTAGGCTAAAAATGGGCTATATTGAATAATGGCCTATGATCCTTTCCTAATTGTCTATTACAACTTACTTTTAGCAGGACTAACCAGGCAAGTTCTAGCTCAGTACAAATAGTGGACTATTCAAATCTTCCTCACACTCACTTGACATCTCATCACTCTACCAGATTATCAGACACCTAGTTCGAATTTTAGACTTAGGGTCATGCAGTGGTGTACCTCTATGTCATGCTTAAAGCCACACATTTATCAATTACTATGCCTAGTCATTCATCATTTTCCATTTTATTAAGATATCATTTTAACCATCATGCTCCAGAATTAAACTATGTACACAAGATATAGACATGCCGGTTCAACAGAAAAAGTAATCAGTCTCTTGGGGAAAAAGAACACAGGCAAGAAAACACCAAAAAGAGGATAGTGAATGGGCTACTCAGACTTCACCCTAGCACTCACTTTCCATTTACCCCACCCCCAACAAAAAGACATGCAATTGTCCCCAATGCATAAAAAAATTGAAATACTAGAGTGGTAGGTGAAGCAAACCTGGGGCGCAAAGTGCCGACGATCAGCAAGCTGGTGGGTCCAGCTACCCGGAACCCACTACCTCTGTAATCTGGACACCCTCAGTGGTGTCCTCAGCATCAACAACACTATCAGCAGTGCCTCCCGCTATCTCCACAGTTCTGGAGCTAGACGCCCCAGCAGCTGACTCTTCTGCTCTCATCTGACGCGCCTCCTCCTCAGCAAGCGAGGCTCTCCTCGCAGCCTCTATCTCACGGCGCTCCTTCTTCCTTGCTCGCGCCTCATCCTCCTCTCGACCCCTACGCCTCTTGGCATGCTCTCGAGGGGGAGGTTGTGGAATCTCTGAAGTGGCGAATAGGGCCGCCATCACTGTGTCTTCAGCAGGCCCTACAGAAGGGGCCTCAGACTCAGGCACCCAAGCCTCTAAGATCATATCAATATCTGCGTGAAGACTGTCGACCGCAGCCTGAAGGGTCGACACATCCACCGGAGGGGCTGGTCGGGCTAGCACTCGCAACTCAAAAGCGTCCAAGCGCTGATGAACCTCAGCGATCTTCCGCTATGTGTGCTGGACCATTCTCCGCTCCAAACGCTCTTCTGCCTCGGTAATAGACCTCTGCATCCAAGGCTAGATATGATGCAGAAGTGTAGACATTTGCGCCTCTAATTTATGAACCCTAGCAAGCGGGACCAGAGCGGGTAAGGGGATGAGCGAGAGCAGCTCGGGACAGTGCTACTACCCGGGATAGACTCGATCGGGGTAGTGTCAGTGGAAGCCACCTGCATAGCCGTGCGGGCCTGTGCTACCGTATCAGCCAGATTGTCACCAAGTGGAGGCAGCTTTGGACGGGGCCCTCTGCGTGGAGCCAACTCATTGGCCTCATCTGTGATGATGCCGATATCAACAGTGCCTAGAGGGGTCTAGAGCTGATCAACGTGCCATATAGGCACACCTGCGGACCTGCATAGAGAAAATATCATGCACGGGAAAGGGTAAGTAGTTGTGACCTTAAAAGCCCTCTCGTGCATGACTGCCTCTAGAAGCCACGCAAAATCCACCTCGAACCTGGCTATCATCGCCGCCATCAGTACTGCTCGATCCCATGTGACGATATTATCAGCGGCTGAGGGGGAAAGGCAGTAGCGGACAATCAACCACAAAAACTTCGCCGGTGAAAGTCAGGTTGGCCTTCTTGATGGCCCCCTTCGGCTCAGTCACCCAGTCGGCACCCTCTCCATCAACGGACAAGTGCAGGGTCATCCACCTCTTGGTGGTCTCTCTCAGCGATGGATTCCGTAGAAATTGGCCATCTTTGACAATCTGCCATCGGTAGTCAAACTCGGCAGTGAGAGGGGTCCGATTAGCATCAACATTCTCGCCGTATCGAAACTACCGGATAGCAGGCAGGGAGATATCAACCGGAACGCCACGTACTCGGACCTGCTCCAGTGGGGCCTGTTTGGCGGGGGCAGCCCGCCTATAAATCTGCGATCGGAGAGTCGCTACGTAGGATGCGTAGAACTCTTGGACTAGCTCTTCACTATAACGTCCCAACGGACGTGCTTTCCACTCCAGTCGATGTCTTATAAAGAGATTGTGGATCTCAGGCATCGTCGGGAGACTTCCCGTAAGGACCCGCCGCTCTAATGTAAGTGTCCGAGACATAACTCCTTTGTCATTCAGGAACTTTGCATCGGAATAGACTTGAAACTGCCTGTCGACACACCACCGGTTGGGCTGGTCAGTAACCGGGGTGAGAGCACGAGCTGGTGAACCGTGTGTGGATTTCAAACTGTCAGCCTCATCAGACGAGGCCGACGCTGAAGCGGTGGCGGGTGCGGGAACCTCAGCAGATCCGGAGGCTTCCTCAGACCACAAAACTCCTAAGGAGCCAGACGCTCCTTCTTCATTAGTGGCTGACCCAGAAGGTGTGCCGGTCAGTGTGCGCTCCTCATCAGACTGCGAGGCAGTGACTACGCCGGACGCCACCATTTTGGGTGTGGCTCTGGCAGCACGTGTAGCTCTGGATGGGGTGGAAGTGCCTGGGGTCACGTACTCGGGGTCACGCTCATCATCAGAGCCAATGACCAGGCGGGCAGACGGGGCGACAGACTTTGATCGCCCGCGTGAATGACTCGATCTTGTTTTGGTGCCATAGTAGATACTACCTGTAAAGGATCAATATTAGTACTAGAAGGATCAAACAAGACAAGACAAATCACACAAAATAAATAAATAAAATTAAAATAAAATGACATTTCTATAGTAACAGTGAAACACGACGGGCCAGGTGACGGCTCGTCGTGACTATGACGGACCGTCATAGGGTCCGTCGTGTCTTACTTAGACTTTGTTTATATGGAGAACCCTGAAGGAGAGTCTCTGACAAGTATGACCGCATGTGCAGGACGGACCGTCACAGGTACGACGGTCCGTCGTAGGTGTCCGTCAGAGGACACTTGAAAAAATTATGGAGACCCTTAGGAGAGGGGTCTCTGACCATCATAGCGGTCATGCAGGACGGACCGTCGTGGGTATTACGGTCCGTCGTACTTGTATGTTTGAGGACACTTAGAAAAATAGAGAGAGACCCTCAGGAACAGGGTCTATGACAACCAGAACGGTTGTGCAGGACGGACCGTCGTAGGGATGACGATCCGTCGCATGTGTTCGTTGGAGGATACTTAGAAAAAAGTGAGAGACCCTTAGGAACAGGATCTCTGACAACCAGAACGGTTGTGCAGGACGGACCGTCGTGGGAACGACGATCCGTCGCGTGTGGCCGTTGGTGGACAATTAAAGAAAATTGGACAGTGGGTGTTAGGGTTGTTGGAACAGACCTAACGACGGTCCCTCGTGGGTACGACGGTCCGTCATCAGGGTCTCATTCTGTAACTCAGTGACAGAACTGGGGGTGCCCCATTCATCCCCTATGACCCAAATCGAATTGGTAGTGTTTTAACCTACATTTGTCTAACCCAAATACCTAGTAAACTAGCAATGCTAAAGCACCTATTTCTAGGGTTTTAACACGGCAATTTCGAGGATTTTTAACCTAGGTCAGACAGAATTTTATTAAAAAAAATGAAAATATCAAGAAGAACTAGGCTAATACTAATTGATAAACAAAAATGCAATATAAATGAGTAGAAATTAGAGACACATACCTGATAATTTGAGAAAAACAAGAGGAAAAGGTACTTGGTGATCAAGAAGACACCCACAGCAGCAGCTCCGACTAGTAGATGAGGACTTTTAGGACTTTGAAAAATTTGGGGAAAATGATCGGTTGAAGAGGGAGATGATTTTGAAAGTTGAAAAGGGAGGGAAATAGGATTAAGAGTGAAGGAATGGGGTGAAATGAAGGGTTGGGGGTTCTAAATGTTGAATTTTTTAAAAAAAACCCTAGCCAAGTCGGGTCGGGTACGCTTCATTAATGACGCAACGATTCCACGACGACGGTCCGTCTCAGTTGTGACGATCCGTCGTTGGTTCCGTCGCGTGTGCCCTAGTTTGAAAATAACAGAAAGACGTACCTGGCACGACGGATTCATGCGACGGTCCGTCACAACTGAAACGGTTCGTCACAGTATCTTTCAGTGACTGCTGCAGAGTAATTTTCTGCAGAATTTCCTGGTGATGTGCCTGCAAATTTAAAACCCATTAGTAGAAAATGCTACCATTACTAGAAAGAAAAACTATAAGTATTGGGTTTCCTCCCAACAAGCGCCTGATTTATCGTCACGGCATGACTGAGGATACTTGATTACTCAGCCTTCATCAAGATGGTATGCCTCTATCACTTCATTCACCGATGCAGTATGCCCAAAGTAGAGTTTTGTTTGTTCTCTATTCACCTTAAACCGCACTCCCTCCTTGGTTTTTAATTCAACTGCTCCATGAGGGAATACTTGGGTAATCAAGTAAGGGCCAGTCCGTTTTGACTTGAGCTTGCCCGGAAGAAAAGGCAACCCAGAACTGTCTAAAAGCACCAAATCCCCAACCATAAACTCTTGTTGTGCACTTTTTTTTTCATTCTCCTTCTTCATCTTTTCTTTGTGGGATATGGCGGATACCGATTGGAGCTCACCACTCTGCCTCATGGTCCCACAAATGTTGAAGGTAGCTTCTTCATTGTTCAACCAAAATTTCATCTGCAATTTTTCCATATCAACTAAGGCTCTACCTTTAGCAAGGAATGGCCTCCCAAGAATAATAGGCACTTCAAAATTGACTTTACAATCAAGAATAACAAAATCTGCCGGAAATATAAATGACTCCACTTTTACTAGCACATCATGGAGTATCCCTATAGGCCTTTTCACTGTTCGATCAGCCATCAGTAGCCGCATCTCAGTGGGTTTTGGGTCACCCAAACCCAACTTCTTGTAAATCGAGAGGGGCATGAGATTTATGCTTGCCCCCAGATCACATAATGCTTTTGCAAAATGTAATGACCCGACTGTACAAGGAATAGTGAACGCACCCGGATCTTCTTTCTTTTGTACGAGAGATCTTGTAGCAATAGCACTACAATGCTGCATTCTATCATCATCCTTGAAAGTGATCGATATTTTCTTTGTGACCAGATCTTTCATAAATTTGTCATAACCGGGCATTTGTTCTAGAGCTTCTACCAAAGGGACATTGATAGGAAGCTGCTTCCGCATTGTTATAAAACGACGATATTTACCATCCTCGGTCTTTTTTTACTTATCTCTGAGGGAAGGGTGGTGGTGGTCTAGGCATGGGAATTACCTTCATAGGGACTTCTGCATCTTTTCCAGTGCTCTCTTCTGCTTCACCACTACCCTTTACCACCTTATCATCATCCTTTCTCACCTTTTTCTTATTAGATGTCATAGGTAGGTCATGATTTGCTTACCACCCCAAGTGGAGATTGCCATACAGTGCGCATCATTTTTTGGATTTTGGACAGTGTTGCTAGGAAGAGTGCCCGGTTGCCGTGTGTTCACTGTCGCAGAAAATTGGGCCATTTGCAACTCGATCTGCTTAATCGATATTGCATGTGTATCGACTTTTTACCCAATACCTGCTAAATCACACCTTAACTCTTTAATGTGCTCATCACTAGCATCGAACCTCCTCATCATTTTGTGCAACATATCCTCAACTCGCGCCATACTATCTCCACCATCCCTAGGGGTAACGTCACGATTTTGAGGAGGGACATAGGGCCCATTTCTATCATTTCTGTTACCGTAGTTACCCCTGTTGAAGTTGTTGTCGCGGTTGTAGTTTCCATCTCGGACATAATGACCCTCACGATTATAGTTACCATAGATCCGACCTTGGTTCCCTTGACCTTGGCGCCAATTATCCTGATTTGAGCCTTGGGCGCTCGTTCGGAAACCCCCCGTCTGCTCATATACTGCTTAGGAGTCCTCTGTANATCGAACCTCCTCATCATTTTGTGCAACATATCCTCAACTCGCGCCATACTATCTCCGCCATCACTAGGAGTAACGTCACGATTTTGAGGAGGGACATAGGGCCCATTCCTATCATTTCTGTTACCGTAGTTAACCCTGTTGAAGTTGTTGTCGCGGTTGTAGTTTCCATCTCGGACATAATGACCCTCACGGTTATAGATACCATAGTTCCGACCTTGGTTCCCTTGACTTTAGCGCCAATTATCCTTATTTGAGCCTTGGGCGCTCTGTCGAAAACCCCCCGTCTGCTCATTTACCACATAGGAGTCCTCCGCATAATAGCATTCATCATTAGATGGTGGTTTCGACAAGTAGTTGACTGCATTTATCTTTTCTACACCCCAGTGACATGTTTTAGTACCAAACTAAGCTCAGTTCTCATCTGAGCCATCTCTTCACGAATCTCATCTGTGGTTGGGTTGTGAGTGGACTGTACTGTGAAGGTGTTTCTCCCTGTATTAGACTTCCTAGTACTCCAAGCTTTATTATTCCGGGAGATTTTCTCTAATTTTTCAGCAATCTCAGCATAAGGACACTCCCCATAAGATCCACCTGCTATAGTGTCCAACACCGCTTTATTATTATCATCATGTCCCCGATAGAAGTATTCCTTTAGTGAATCATCATCTATACGGTGATTTGGGACACTTCTCAATAACGAGGTGAATCTATCCCAAGAACTACTAACTGACTCTCCTGGTAATGCCACAAAGTTGTTCACTTTGTCTTTGTAGTTTAGTTTCTTGGAGACCAGATAGTAGCGTGCTAAGATAACATCCCTTAGTTGGTTCCAAGTGAAAATTGAGTTGTAAGGGAGCTCAGTGAACCATATAGCAGCCTCTCCCGTCACTGAGAGAGGAAACACTATAAGCCCTATTACATCCAAGTCCAAGTCAGGCCTCCCTACACAACTTTTACACACTGCCCCTACCTTCGCTATATGGGCATGTGGATCCTCAGAAGGTAGCCCTGAAAACAAACCTTTATCAGTGAGCATTTGCATCAGGCTACTAGTTACCACAAAGGTGTGGCCTGGTGGTAGAGGTGGCAAGACAGGTGGCCCATCGGAGTCTGCTATGTTATCATAGCCTCTGTAGTATGCTTGGAGCCGTGGAGCGGGATTTTGTCCCCTCTGTTGGTGTTCACCCGGAGCATCGGGTAACAACTGACCATGAACATCAACCGGAGCTGGGATGTTCTGGTTTGGATCATCATCATTTTTCCCAAGTTTCGATTCATGTTGCGTAGTGTACGCTCTAATTCGTGATCGTAGAGAAACAAGGGTTATCTTCCTCTCCGTGTATTTGGCATACAAGGAGGGTGGTTCTGCACGAATCAAAAACAATAAAACAAAGTAAAATCAAGAAAATATCAACTAAACTATAGTAATAAGTTTAAATTAATCTAAAAGCTACTTTCCCCGGCAGCGGCGCCAAAATTTGATACGCTCAAACTTACTTCTCAAATAAGAAGTAAAGAGGTCGTGTCAAGTAAATAACCCAACTAGTGAGGTTGGGATCGTTCCGACGAGGAAAATAATTTAGACTCAACTTCGATCTATTATTACTATTGTTCAGTCAATTACTTCCTTGGAAAGCAAAAATGATAAAAAGTGGGGTTTCTATTCCTAAATAAATGAAAATAACTAGCGAAATAAAAGGATACAACTAACAGCTTCGAATGTTGGAGTTTAATCAATTAATCAAAGTAACTATGGCTTACATGTTCCCCACAAGTTTATAACTTGATAAGTCTAAGTATAACAATTCTTTCCTAGTATCTTGCATGCAAAGTGATAAGTTATGTATTTCTAAATCCTTGGTCCGGCATCTAGAAAATTTCACTCCGCACCTTGGTCCGGCTACGTGTGTTGCTATCCTAACCCTTATCTTTACTTCATACTAAGCATCGTATTCGATATTTTACTAAGTTATTACCTCGTAGCAATCAATACGAGTCTATTAGATAGTATACACTAAATCTATGTTGATAATTCTTTTCCTATTATCTACCTCCTTGGTCCAGCAAGTAGGATTAAGGCGAGTTCTAACGTTAGCCATCCGTTAAAAAGACTTCTACGCGAAAGAATTATCAATACATGCAGGACACTATTCTAGAATTGTTATTTTAGTTAGGTTTTACCTCATTATTTGCCTATGGTTCCCACAACCCTAGTTATGGAGTTTAGTTACCAAAGTCATAATCACAATATTTAAATATATGATATAAGAATTCATGTACTTACTTCAATGAGAAAGAGCAAAATCCGAAAGTTCGCTTGATTAATCAACAAAAATCACCAACAATCAATTCAAAGAATCTCAAAATAATCAAGAATCTAACAATAATCAAGGGCCTAACCAAATAATCCAGCGTCTAACCTAATAATCCAAAGTCTAACGTCAAAAACGAGGTTTTTCGAACTATTTATAGAAAATAAAAACCTAATTCAACAAGGACTCTATTTGCTGGAAATCTGTCAAAACGCGGCTGGATCGACGGACATCACGACGGATCGTCGTGGTCATGACGGACCGTCATGGACTATACGTCCGATACTTGATGCAATTCCTTCTGCTGGTCTATTCATTACCCTCGACGGCAGGTATGACGGATCGTCACAGGCACAACCGTCCGTCGAGGGTCTACGTTCCAAAACACTTGAACTCTTGGAATACGGGTATTGGGACTACTTCTCTGAACTTCATGACGAACCTGCAGGACAGACCGTCATGGACACGACGGTCCGTCACGCTTTTCGTAACCCCACACGTGGTCAGACTTCCCATCTTCCTTCAGCATCTGTACTACGCTGCCAGCTACGGACCGTCACGAGCATGACGGACCGTCACAAGCTCCGTAGGTGGTCTCTTCTGCATTTCTTCGCTCAAAAACCTCCGCATTCATCTTTGGACAGATTTCCTGCAAATAAGGAGAAACTTATATAAAATTTAGCATAAAAAGTCTTTGGGACACACATAACTTAAGGAAAAAGTATTAATAATACCGTGAAACCACGGTATATCGACTCCCTCAACTTAAATTCGATGTTTGTCCTCAAGCGATGCACTATGCCTCAATACACAATCTTTGTACAATAGTATCCATGTTTTATCCTTTGCAATCATTTGGTTATCAATCCCAATTAATCTCATCATATTTATGCATGCTATCACTATTAGGCTTGAATTATGTGGAATCAGACCATGACACATACTCACCATGCACTAACACCTATCCTCTTAAATTTCTCACCGAGGTGCTAATATTTCCGGTAATGCAACTAGTGTCCTCACTTCAAAACAAAATCCTCATTTTTCACACAATGATTTCAGTTTGAGTATAAGGATTACTTTTCAACACTCACTCTCAGAACAAATTCACACTCATTTATACCTATTGCCATAAGCATGCCCTTATTTTCACCGCTTGAAGTTCGCTATACAACCCTTAGGATCACGGTAGGACTTTCTTAGCTTGTAACATAGGCTCAGGATCAGGTAGGGTATATTTAGGTATACTTTAGTGACTTTTTGTCCTCCTTGACATATCGGCTAAACATACCATTTTCTATCATTTTATTTTGCCCAGTTTCCCACATTCTTTCACCTTGCTATTTTCCCTTTTTTCTTCATTTGTGTAAGTGACTCTCTTCTTTTCTTGCTAGTATTTCTTGTAATTTTTTTACTTTTCTTTCAACTAATTCTTGAGTCACTTTACTTTTGTTCTTTCTCTCTCTTTATTCTTTCAACCCCACTTTCCAGAGCATTCCTCATAATAGCCACCCTCAACTTATGGCTTTGCCATGAGTCAAAAAAGTAATCAGTCTCTTGGGGAAAAAGAACACAGGCAAGAAAACACCAAAAGAGGATAGTGAATTGGGCTACTCAGACTTCGCCCTAGCACTCACTTTTCATTTACCCCACCCCCAACAAAAAGACATGCAATTGTCCGCAATGCATAAAAAAATTGGAATACTACAGTGGTAGGTGAAGCAAACCTGGGGCGCAAAGCGCCGACGATCAGCAAGCTGGTGGGTCCGGTTCCCCGGAACCCACTACCTTTGTAATCTGGACACCCTCAGTGGTGTCCTCAGCATCAACAGCACTATCAGTAGTGCCTCCCGCTATCTCCACAGTTCTGGAGCTAGACACCCCAGCACCTAACTCTTCTGCTCTCATCTGACGCGCCTCCTCCTCAGCAAGCGAGGCTCTCCTTGCAGCCTCCATCTCACGGTGCTGCTTCTTCCGTGCTCGCGCCTCATCCTTCTCTAGACCCCTATGCCTCTTGGCATGCTCTCGAGGGGGAGGTGGTGGAATCTCTGAAGTGGCGAATAGGGCTTCCATCACTGTATCTTCAGCAGGCTCTACAGAAGGGGCCTCAGACTCAGGCACCCTAGCCTCTAAGATCATATCAATATCTACGCGAAGACTGTCGACCGAAGCCTGAAGGGTCGACACATCCACCGGAGGGGCTGGTCAGGCTAGCACTCGCAACTCAAAAGCGTCCAAGCGTTGATAAACCTCAGCGATCTTCTGCTCTTTGTGCTGGACCATTCTCCACTCCAAACGCTCTTCTGCCTCGGTAATAGACCTCTGCATCCAAGGCTAGATATGATGCAAAAGTGTAGCCATTTGAGCCTCTAATTTCTGAACCCTAGCAAGTGGGACCAGAAAGAGTAAAGGGGTTGAGCGAGAGGAGCTCGGGGCAGTGCTACTACCCGGGATACACTCGACCGGGGTAGTGTCAGTGGAAGCCGCCTGCGTAGCCGTGCGGGCCTATGCTACCGTATCAGCCAGATTGTCACCAAGTGGAGGCAGCTCTGGATGGGGCCCTCTTCGTGGAGCCAACTCATTGGCCTTATCTCTGATGAGGCCGATATCAACAGTGCCCAAAAGGGTCTTGAGCTGATCAACGTGCCATATAGGCACACCTGCGGACCTGCATAGAGAAAATATCATGCACGGGAAAGGTTAAGTAGTTGTGACCTTAAAAGCCCTCTCGTGCATGACCGCCTGTAGAAGCCACTCAAAATCCACCTCAAACCCGGCTATAATCGCGGCCATCAGTACTGCTCGATCCCATGTGACGATATTATCAGCGGCTGTGGGGGAAAGGCAGTGGCGGACAATCAACCACAAAAACATCGCCGTGAAAGTCAGGTTGGCCTTCTTGATGGACCCCTTTGGCTTAGTCACCCAGTCGGCACCCTCTCCATCAACGGACAAGTGCAGGGCCATCCACCTCTTGGTGGTCTCTCTAAGCGATGGCTCACGCAGAAATTGGCCATCTTTGACAATCTGCCATCGGACCTGCTCCAGTGGGGCCTGTTTGGCATGGGAAGCCCGCCTATCAATCTGCGATCGGACAGTCGCTACGTAAGATGCGTAGAACTCTCGAACCAGCTCTTCACTATAACGTCCCAATGGATGTGTTGTCCACTCCCGTCGATGTCAGGTGAAGAGATTGTGGATCTCAGGCATCGTCGGGAGACTTCCCGTAAGAACCCGTCGCTCCAACGTAAGTGTCCGAGTCATAACTCCTTTGTCATTCAGGAACTTTGCATCGGAACAGACTTGAAACTGCCCATCGACACACCACCGATTGGGCTGGTCAGTAACCGGGGTGAGAGCACGAGCTGGTGAATCGGGTGTGGATTCCGAACTGTCAGCCTCATCAGACGAGGCCGACGCTGCAGCGGTGGCGGGTGCGGGAACCTCAGCAGATCCGGAGGCTTCCTTCGACCACAAAACTCTGAAGGAGCCAGACGCTCCTTTTGCATTATTGGCTGACCCAGAAGGTGTGCCGGTCAGTGTGCGCTCCTCATCAGACTGCGAGGCAGTGACTACGCCGGACGCCACCTTTTTGGGTGTGACTCTGGCAGCACGGGATGGGGTGGAAGTGCCTGGGGGAACGTACTCGAGGTCACGCTCATCATCAGAGCCAATGACCAGGCGAGCAGATGGGTCGACAGACTTCGATCGCCCGCGTGCATAGAATCGATCTTGTTTTGGTGCCATAGTAGATAGTACCTATAAATGATCAATATTAGTACTAGAAGGAGCAAACAAGACAAGCAAAACCACACAAAATAAATAAAAAAAATTAAAATGAAATGACATTTCTATAGTAACAGTGAAACACGACGGGCCAGGTGACGACTCGTCGTGACTATGACGGACCGTCATGGGGTCCGTCGTGTCTTACTTAGACTTTGTATATATGGAGAACCCTGAAGGAGAGTCTCTGACAAGTACGACGGTATGTGCAGGACGGACCATCACAGGTACGACGGTCCGTCGTAGGTGTCCGTCAGAGGACACTTGAAAAAAATTATGGAGACCCTTAGGAGAGGGGTCTCAGACCATCATAACGGTCATGCAGGAAGGACCGTCGTGGGTATGACGGTCCGTCGTACTTGTCCGTTCAAAAACACTTAGAAAAATAGAGAGAGACCCTCAGGGCTTGTATGACACAGTAAGCATTTTGACATGTCAAATTGAAGCACACATCAAGTTAAAACATTTAACTTTCAACCAAAAGATTTAAATTATATATGATAGCCAAATACTCACTAACTAATATCAAAGACAAATTATACATGAATGTGAAACCAAGAATGATTCAACTTAAGGGCAGACACATATTCGAAGTAATTACATATAAAAGTACAATAGAGCAAGTAGACATCTTGTGAGGTAACATAATAGTCTAACACAATGTAGAGTAATAACCAATAAAGGGAACTATGAACATGTGACAAGATGACATATATGATGGACTAGACAATCGAAGAAGTTGACGGGATATGGCAACTTGTAGTTAAGATATAGACTTATGTACCATGTAAAATCTAGGATCGCTTTGATTTATATAAGGGAAATACGTTCCAATGGTACTTAACGATGAAACAAGTTTAAACTTTGCAGTCTTATACTTGGTAGATTATGCATGAACATTTAGTAATAAACTAATATGAGAGTACTTTCTCTAATGATCTAGGGTGTAAAAACTGAAATTATGGATCAGTCACTAGCAAGGGCACTTATAAAACTTACATGCGTTGGATTCATGAAAATGAAATAGGAAATTGAATTGCATTACATAACTTGCTGCACAACTTTGGATATTACCATGAGTTAACCGTGTTCTTTTCAAATTATTTATCTTGGTGCAAAGAAACCTCACTTGCTAAGACTTGGAATCTTTCAGGTTTAGGTCGTCCTTATCCCCTTACCTTGATTTTAAATCATACTACACTTGAATTCCTTAATATGGAGATGTTCTACCTACTTGTACTTTAATAACACATGTTTCCTTTAGATTCTAATGGTGAAGTTGTAGAACCGAACTCTATGGAGCTTTCATGGCTTTCCGTTGGAGTAACATTCTGGAAAATATGTGATGAAGGAGATATGATAAGCTAGAGTGCTTTAGAGGTCGTTTTTGGACGCTTCACTTAATAAATTGGAGAAATAATATGTCCCTTTACTTTTAAGCAAGCAGGTACATCACCTACTTAGTTTTTGCCACAAGTTTTTAATTATCTGCATCAGTCTTTTACTTAAATGCAATCCACTTATTCTAAGTAGGTGCATCACCTACTTTCTCCTTTTAACCTAAAATTTGGTCCTCTAATTCTAACTAGGTGCATCACCTAGTTCCCCTTTTTCACTTAAAATGCAGTTCACTAGTTCTAAGTAGGTGCATCACCTACTTGTCTCCTACTAGCATGGTTTAGTCAAATAAGCAACTCAATTATTTTACATCATTTTCCATCTTAGTTTCTTTACAGGACCGTAGCACTATTTCTAACTTGACCACTTTGACCTTTACATTGAATACCACCTTTACTATCATGAATACGAGTTCTTTTTTAATTCACTTTTTCATATATATGTTGGAAGTCACGGGCGGGGTATTACAACGTTAAACATATTCTACTGTCACCAGTCGCATAGGAAACTAAGTCCATAAATATACCACAAGGAAATTTCTAAGGGACATATATGTAGAACTATTACACGTAGAATACGGGGTGTTACACTATGAAAACTTTACCCGTAGCTTGGAGGTAGAGAATATATTTCCAATAGATCCGAGGTGGAAAATATATTTCCAATAGATCATCATGTAAATAAAAAAAATGGTTCAAAGTAGTATGAAATAGGAAATGACAGAAGTGAGAAACTATGACAAACCATTATAAACAGTGGATATAATTGAATAATACGACAATTATTGAAGAGTCCCACATCAAATAAAAAGGTATATGTGGTCTATTCATAGGCTTGAGAAATCCTTCCTTTGATCTAGGTTTTGGGTTTTGAGATAAGCCTAAAGCTTAATTTAGCATGGTATGAAGGATCAATCCAAATTAATGTTTACCGATTATGAGCCCCTAGATTAAAATGTCCACAAACCAGATGTCCCGTTTGGTGAAGAATCCCAAGAGATTTTCTTCACCTTATTCATGATCTCTAAATGTATTACCAAAACAAGGAGCTTATGTTTATTAATATGAGTCTCACTGGGATAACCTAGTCTTTACAAAGACCTTTATCATCTTTCTTAGGTAGAAAATAGTCTATTTTTCTTTCCTAATGTACTATGGAACTTACAAAGTTCTCCTCTTCCTTTGAGAAACTCTAAATGGCTTCCCCATCCCAAAGGATATTACAAAATCTAGAAGTGAGCCTTTTCCTTTTTCCTGTTTCCGAAACCAAATCCTCTATGTACTTGTCACAGCCCCATGGAGTTCACCCGTTGTGTCCATTTAAATACTTCTACGAATAACTTCTCAATGAGGGGTATACCTGTGAGTGGTATACCTTCCACTATATGGTCAAAATCACTTCTTTTCCTCTTTGCCCAAGCCCTCTTGTGGTGTGTATGAACTGATGATGTTCAAAGTGGACCCTCTAATGAGAAACTTAATCTCCATCATTCTGTCGTTGATCCTCCAAACCTCTACCACTTGCTCCATTAGATCTCGATCTATTAAGAATTCTACTCTTTTTTTATTCCTTAAGACTACTAAGTACCAAAGTTTATACTTGTCCACATCTAACGCCTTAGTACTACCACATCTAACGCCTTAGTACTACCTATTTGGTCTCCTAGGAACTAGGTACACTAATCTTCCTCTTTTGAGAATCATCACCAGTGTATGGACATCCCCATCAAAGTTCCTATGTTCCAAGAACCCACTCTCAAACTAGAAGATTCCATAACCCACTTACAATCCCTGACCCTAGCATCTGCCCCCGACTGATCAAATAACTAATCTAGGGATTACATCGAAATGAGCAGGAAACAATACTCAATAGTAAAGACAAATCCAGAAGCTAAGGACAAAAAGTCAATAATGCAGGAAATGAAGCGCAAATGAGCAAGAATCTAAGTACGAGTACAACTAATAAGACAAGAATGACAGAACTATAGGCTGAGATAACTATACACAAGAATCTCTAGGGTAGGATCAAAGCACAAGCAAACAAGAATCTAAAGGAAAGAATGTCTAATAGAAAAAGATGACTTGACCCAAATAAAGAGGGAATGACCTGCTTCTCAAGCTTCCCTTCTACGCTAACCTCGTGTGTCCCATCACTAAACTTGCACTATAAGCACTACTTTTTGGTTCCACTCAAGCCGGACCCCTTAGACTCTAGGATTTTGTAATGACCCAGAAATTCATTTTTAGAAATTTTATAAAAATTATCATTTTATACATCATGATAGTGGACCCGGGTTATTTTGACTAGTCGATGAAATTGATTTGAGATATTTGAACTATTTGTGTAACTATTTTTAATTAATTTACGAATAATTTTAGACAATTAATTTAATTGATGGTTAATGGGCTATATTGATAACTTATATAATACCCTACACTACTTGACTCATAATAAAATATGTTAGTAAGGTCTAACATATTAGTCCACAATTTACGAAAGAGAAAAGAGAGGTAGAAACTCACCTGTCCGGAAGAAAGAAAAAAGATAAGTTCGTGAAGAATTCATGTGACCTCAACAATGGAAATAACGAGTATTATGTAAGAACAAAATCTATCAAACTAATTTTCTATACTTGTACAAATATACTAAATATTTAAATATAGTTGCCGAATTATAGCATGTTAATCTATTTTGGGGTTGTGGGGAAGCCATTAAATATCAATTATCTCAAATATTACCTATTTTATATATTAAATAATGTTGGATGAAGAAATTTAAGTGCACGTCGATGCACTATCGCATGTTGGTTGTTGGAGTTGTAGACTGGATTTTTTTTTAAAAAAATGGTAAGTAACTATTCTTCATGTGATGTTGTCCAATGATTGCCATTGTAATAAATTAAATAAATTAATGACAGGATTTAGATTTTGGAAAAGTTTTCAATAGTTAAGGATGTTGATTACGCCTTTAAATTTGGTCACCATTTTATGATTCAAGTTTGCATATTAATATACCTAATTGAATAATAGATATATCATGTTATATGAATACCATTAGATTATGATATTGGAGGAGCTACGACTTCATCATAAACTTGAAATTTAGAAGGCCATGGGAGTGGACATGTTAATTGGCACCAAGATTATAAACTTGATTATAAATTGAGTGAGTTTTGGGTGTAGGCTAGACCTGTAATAATATGGATGTTGTTAGTTTCAAAATCTTATTATAGTTATTTATTCAAATAGATTGTATTGATTTGGAAGTCAACTAAAAGAGAATGACTAAAATTCTAGAGTCCTCGTTTGATTATTTGAGGCAAGTGAATTTCTAAACCCTTGCTAAGCGTATGCAATTTATGTATTTCCTTGTAATATATGATTGGGGGTGATGAGACTCGGTGATGGTTCAACTTGTCATCATTGATTAATTCTAATAATGAAAAATTGGTTTATGTGTGATGTGCTGAGAAAGGTTTGAAGACTTGTTGAATCATTGTTGATAATATATCATGATTGTGTTTTTGTGATTTGTGCAATGTTATGGAAATGGTCATCTCCTCATTTTTTGTGTGAACATGTCATTTGCATTGTTCTGAGACATGTTTGTGACAAGTGTTATGTGAGATGATAAAGAAAAAGAAATTATGGAGGATGTACCATTTAAAGGGTCGTATCACGTGCTGCGATAAATATTTTCTTTCGAGGGGCGTATCAAACGCTGCAATATTTACTATTACCGAGGGTAGTATCTCATGCCGCTATGGATGCATGGACAAATGTTTCCACCACGGGTCCCGGACTAAGAGACAGCGGGTGTGTATCACTAGGTCAGATATGCATCATTATACTTGACATTGCATCCTATAGGATTGCACATACTTATCATTAATGAACTTGATATTGTATTTTGCTGATCTTTTGAATGTCTTTCTGTGGAACTTGTGATTGATGAATACTGAGCTTGTTGTTGAGGATATTTAAATTGTTAAAGTGTTGTCGTTTAGGACTTATAATTTTTCAGAGTGTTGTTGTTGAGGATATGTAATTTGTCTAAGTGTTGTTGTTGAGCTATGTGCTGTGTAAATTGGGATGTGGTAGGTTGGGTTGATTTTATACAGGTTGTAGTTGTGGAGGTTCGGTTGGGGTGGTAGGAGTACCCGTATTCACCCCCTTAGCTTGTGTTTAGAGGTTTACTTGTTGAGTAGCGTGTGGTTTGGTACTCACTCCTTGTGTCTACAACTTTTTTAAGGTTAACCTGTCTAACTCCTACCATTATTTAATTTGATTGTTTATTATTTCAATCAAGAAAAGAGCTTCATAAATAAAACAAAGTCCAACTCGTCATAGAGAAGAGTTGTACCAAAATAGGAGAGCCTATAATAAAAAATATAAGGGATCGTTTGATAAGTTGTATAACAATAATGATGAAAAGACTGTAGTAGTAACATTTGAATCAGTTATTCTAAGATAGTTTATTAAGCAATATTTGATATTGTGTATTACCAGAATAATACTTATTTAAAATTTCACTATCTCCAACTACACCTTAATTGGTAGCTTTTTCTCCGTGATGTGTTCGTCTAGAGGTATTTGTGAGGCATGGTGTATAATTTTATACATTAGGATTCATTTTTTTCTTGCTCGTCAACTAGTTGTAATTCTTTATGGAGATTTTCAATGCCTCAAAACCCGTTTGATTTTCCCTAAAGCATAAACATGATGGTGATGCTCTATGTTCACTTAAAACAATTCAATAATTTTCTCTTTACTCTTGGAACCATAGGAACATGGTTTTCCACTTAATGAAAAGAACATAACACGAGCAGATCATCTGCTCTGGCCCGAGTTTCAGGTTTATATACATTATGGAACAAGGTAATTTGTTCTTTTTAGAAAACTAAAAGTTTTTCTTTCCCAAACTTAATCAACATTGTTTTAATCCTTTGCTTACATGTCGCACCCCGAAACTACACCCTGAGCGGGACTGCACTCGAAGACCATTGCTGGACCTAAGTGAACCCTTAGCCTGACTTTCATAACTCATTGCAAAACTCAAAGCATTCATAAAAGGATTAAAATGCACTTAATTATCTGTTTAAAAATAACTTAGAACATTTTTAAGAATAAAACACTCAACTTAGAAATCTGACAACCCAAGTCTGAGTACATAGACAATGTAAATACAACATACTGCTAACTGTCTATCTATGAAGCCAATAATAACTGAGATGTATGTCGAAACAAGACCCCCGATCATCCTAACAACTGAAAAACAATGAAAAAGAAGTCCTCCGGAACGCAAGGAGGCTCACCAACTGACTCTAAGTTGCTTACTAGATCAACGGTGGGTGGGGTGCCAATCCTAGATACCTGTGTTTGCATCATAATACGATATAGGCCAATTTCATCAATATATTGAATGTATGAGTATGAAAGTTGGAATTCTAAAATAACATAGGCTTAAAAAACATTATGACAGAAACACTTACCTTGTCTCTTCTCAACTCATGAATACTTAACTGAACTCAATTCATTATAAAACAATTTAAACAAGTGCAATATCAAGAAAAGGAAAACTGTTTAAAGCATAATGTCAACTCATAATCATAATATCATAAAGACATACCATGCTTCCTTTCAAAGTCTACTTGTCCAATGCGAATGAAGTCTCATACCCCCATTCATACTAAGAAGAACCCCTTGAGGAACCACACAATTACTACCGTGGGAGTTTCTCTAATCGAAAACCATGACTTAAGAGTTATAGTAATGACACAATAATTTATCTCATGGTATCAAGGATAATCCCATATCTTGTGGGGGGGGGGGTAGAGTAAGGTTAACTCACTAAGTGGATCCACTAGTTTAACTAATGTGGTCATCTGAAAAGTATGATCCATTAATACCCATGACTACTACATGTTGAGTTAATATGAGCTCGTATCCCCATATCGGTGCTCAATACTACTCCCAAATATATACTTAGCTAATATGTTTTAAAGACAACTTCTATTCTTTGGTTTGAGATAATTACCCAAAAATTAGCTTCAAAACTCTTTTGGAATCGATGTTCCATTTTTCTAGCTCAAAACTCTTTTAAAAATATGAGTTTCCTCTCATCTTAAATGTGAAAACATTTATAAATTATTTGGGAATACTTAGTTCCCTAATAGATTTTTGAAAAGTGAATTCAACTTATTACACTTAGCTTAACTTGAAACTTTTAGTCTTAAAACAAAGTTAAAACATTTGTAAAAGACCCTTGAAGACTTTGATGACTTTCACTTGACTTGACTCTTGACTTTGATCTTAACTCTTACTTCAATTTGAATCCCAATTTATCCTTGAATTAAATTATGGTTTCAAAGATTATGATTTGTGTTTGTAAAGATCTCATGTTATTTAGGAATTATTTTAGATAGCTAAACACGAGAAATATTATGAAATCATCGTCTTGGAACAAGTCCGCAATGCGGAGATGCTCCTAAACAATTATTCACGAAACACATTTTTAGGCATACCCACACTGCGTCCTATCCGCAATGCAGTGCAACTTTTGTTCATTGAGAGAACAGGTCCGCGATGCGGACCATGTACTTGTACCTTTGTCCGACTTTTTCCTCTTCATTTTCCATCCCCAATTCACCTTAACTCGACTATTGTTCTCAAATTCATTTTAGATTCCCATACCAACATTTGTACTCTAGATAACACTAAAACACAATGTAAAGATCTTAGAAACTCCATAATTGAACCGAATTCAACAACAACATTCAAATTCAAGAATTCATGCCAAGAACATGAAATTTCAAACTCTTTTAGGACGAATTGCGATCAACTAAACATGTTTGGTACATGGAAAAATGAATACAACTCTATGAGAGACTCACATAACTTGTTAGGGATCACCTTCAATGAGATTTTGGAACTTTCCCTGCTCAACAACCCATCTTTCGAAGGTCATATCTCACTCATATGAGTTGAGCAGGGTCAAGGTAAATGTTCCTTCTTACTCATTTTTTCAAGCTTAAGGTATTTTAGCATTCCAACTTGCATACTATTACATTCAATATGCTGATACAACTTGGCTTGCATCGCCTAATAATGCAGACGCAACTAACATGGATCATCTTCGGCATACTGTTGATCCAGTGAGTAGCTTCGATTCAGTTATTGAGCCTTATTTCATCGTGAAGGACATATTTTATCATTGTTTTTTTTAGATTTTAGTTGTTTGGATTATAGGGGTCTTGTCCCAGCATCCATATTTGTTTTAGAGGCTTCACAGACAGATAGTATTAACTCTTTTGTCTTTTTAATTTAGATGTTACAAAACCTCGCATAGACCAGAATTTATTCCCTTCTACCAGATAACTTTGTTTAATGAAGGATTTCTACTCAAGAAAACAACTAAGGACACTCAACCAATCACCGATTCTCTACATCAAACACCAATAAAATACACTGGATTATAGAAATTTTCCACGGAATTTACTTGGTACATGAAAGTCGACGCATATCATCTACTATTGATTTCCTATACAACATGGAAAGCACATATTTACAACTACTCCTTGCATAAAAACCTAACCTACTTGGGAACCAAAAAATTGTATGGAGTTCTGATTTTTTTTCTGCTTTTCCGAATTCGCAAGATTTTACCATCCCCATACTAGAAAGCTCCTTGTCCTTCTATCCCAAGCATGGAATAACTTTTCTGAGGTTTCTAGTGTAATTGACGACCTAAGTTTTATTTTAGAAAGATGGAAAAATAATGATTTCTCATAATTAACGATTCCTTGCCGATCCCACTTCAGAAGAAACTTACGCTGTTGCAGTGCTGCTGCGCCAACAACATCTATGTCACTGTAGCAGGACAGGGTCAAAGTTTTTCACAGATTTTAGCCCTTCTCTAATAACGACGGTTTGGGTCGTTACATAATGAAGTGGAAAGTGATGAATGTATGATGATTTAACTAAGTTCTAGAATCAGCTGACATGAGGCGTCACGATACTAAACTCATCATTATTTTCACCACTTATCATTTCATTAAGACTTTCACCAAGCCTCCTTTATTCAAGACATCATTTCAACAAAATAAGTTCAAGATTATCAATTTCGCGGTTTTGGGATTACATACCGATCACAAACAACACATGAATCATCTAAACCACAACAATTATGTACATAGAAAATTTCACAGAATTACCCAATAACTATCAATCACTATGAAGAGTATCTATATCACATAGAATAAACTACAACCTACCTTCATCAAAGTAAAGCAAGATAATTACCCAATTTTTTACTTTCCTTAATGTCTTACAATGTCTCTAATCTATGAGGTATATAATATTCATAAGCAAACAAGTCTGTAGACATCCATATTAATATATATATAGCCTAGAATCATCCATATCTATAATCAAATTCCATAAATTTTGATACCAACTAATAAATCAAATCTCATCCGTTCCTAAATATTCAAGCTTAGGGTTAAGTTTCAATTCCTCCAAATGACATAAATCTAATGGAATTCATATAATATAATATACCAATTATCCATCCCAATATATCAAGATTTAATTACAATATCATAATAAAATAATAATAATATTGAAATCACCTAGTTACAGAAACACGGCATGTCAAACCTAAACTATTTACAATGAATGATATACTCCATAATTCAATCCTTATTATTGAATTATCTAATGACAAACATCATCCAACTGATAGACGTTAACATATTGGTAAAAGACAAAGTAGTAACACAATGTAGTGCATCATTTCAAATTCACATAAGCAATTGAAGTCTTTCCTATATAATATATTGATATTATCCAACCCATATACATAAAACAAAGATTTAGGGGCGTATTGATGTACCAAATTCTCGATATTTTTCTCTCTCGGTCTCTAAGTTTCTCCTTTTTCCTATTTTCTTTTTTACAGAATATTTACTACCTTAATAATTATACATGGTTAGCTATAAAAGTAGTGAAAGTGGTCAACTACTAATTTCAATGTCATTTTATTTTAACCAACTAAATTAATTATTATAATTACCCATAAATTAGATAATTGTACTTAAGAATAATCTAAAATACCCATTTAGAATATATCGAAAGTCATTTACGAAATAAGAAGATCTACTACTAAAAACGACTTATTGAGTTGTTATAGAGTTGGTCTCATGAAGGGGAATGATTGAGCTAGTGGTCTTGCCAAAATGATAGCTTTCTAACATCACCACCACATTCTGTGTTAAAAGGACAAAGTTTGAAGTAAGAACTACTCTCGTTGCGTTGTTCATTCTAATTCTTTCTTGAGCTACAATGGGGTCTCCCTATTAAGCCCGAGTAGACTTTCCTCTTTCTTCCATTAAATGATTTTGCTATATTTCACTAAACTGAAGTTTATACCTAGAGGTAAATAAATCAGAAAAACTTCTCTACGGACTTCTTATCTAGTCATTATCAATTCCTGCTTTCTACAAAAAGAAAAATGAGGCTCGATCAACCTAGCTAATATTAGTAAACCCTCCCCTTCAATATATATCTAATGAACACCACATAGGATTAATACCACCATATGGATTTTTGGATCTGTGAGAAAATATACTAATGTACGAGATTGAATTTCAGCGTAAAACTGTATAGCATACTTATACGTGATCTGCACAATTTTGAGTCGAAATTTCCAGCAAAACTCATAATTGAACTAGTCAATAAGCTATCTAGCAGAAAAGAAAATACAAATTCACTCGTGCGGGGGTTTGTTTTTTATCATAAGAGACATCTCAAAGCTCTCACCAGGTTCATGATAAATAACCAATAGAATCTAATTCACATAAGGTGAAGAGTATATAACCAACTACTAGATGATTTAGTAACAACCTCTAAAAGAGTTATATAGTGAGCTAAAATAAGCTTAACAAGATTTTATTATCCCAATACGAGGGATGCCATGTTTATCTGTATTAATGATTCTTCTACCTGCAACTTGTATATCATGAAATTGTTTACATTCAAAAGTACCTTCAAAATTGAAAGCTAGGTTAGTGAAATAATCCGTAAGAGTATTTCCCTCACTTAAGGTGCGTTGTACTACTTTTGTCATCAAAGCCCTCGTTCTGTTAATAGAATTGACTTCCAAAGTCACACTCCAAGGAACAATCCAATCTCCATTCAACATATTAATCAATGATAAAGAAATAGATCCCAATATTAAATGGTGAAAAAACATTCTCCAAACAATATTTTAGTCCTTCCTTCAAAGCCATACCCAAAGATACTATGTTTGTTGTGTCTTGGATCCTAAAATGCAATAGTGCTACAATTACCTTTAGAATCACGCCATTTCAACAAAACTTGTTTCACCTGACCGCATGGTACGAAAAGACAAGCTGCACCAGCAAAATATCACTAAACAGAATCTGCCATTTCTCCTTTTAGAAATAAGTGATCCATAGTCTAATTAACTGGAACCTCGTAGCAACCACATAAATAAGAAACATTAGTATTCCATTGTCCTAATAAATTAGACACTCATTTTTTTCCACACCTTCCAATCTTAGAAACATATCTTCTTATAAAAATCCGTTTCCTCAGCTGTCTTTTTTTAGCATTCCAAGAACTTTTGACTGAAAATTGGCCAGAACTGGTCCTTGTAAACCATGGTTTATCACTGTATGACTGTCTAATCTCATCCCTAGAAGATTTGACATGATGAACTACATGTTGAGGCAACTGGATTTGCATTTTCTCATAATCCAAACATTCTTTATTCATATAGGTGTTAATATCTGTCAAATTGTGGCACGTTTGGACTTCTGTGCCCCCTTCTATGTTCCAACCAAATAAGTCGTTCAAAGATATCCTTGTTGATCAACATATTTTTCAACAATGGAGCTCCGCCCCTCCATTTTACCAAGCTAGGAATTTTCTTCTTACAATAGTTATTCAATATGATATTGTCCCATAAAGACTTTTGAGTTTTGAACCTGCACAAGAGTTTAGCATATAAAGCTGGAGATAACTCAAATAAATACCTAAAACCAAGACCACCCTGTTATATTTGCGAGCAAACTTCATTCCTAGCAGCCGAATGCTTGCTCTTTCTTGATACTTTATTACTATAATAGAATTTAGAAAATACCCTATGGTGTTCTTTGAGGAAACAGATGGGCGACACAATAGAAGACAAGACATGGATGGGAACACATTGCAAGACACTATTTATTAGAACTTCTTTACCTCCATAGGATAACATATATATTTCCTTTCCAGGCTTGTAGTTTACATTTGACCATTGTATTAAGATCAGAGTAATGATCCTTCATCTTCCTGCTATGTGATATAGGACACCCAAAATACTTGAGTGGAAATTTACCTCTATTGAAACGTTTACACTCCTCAACCAGCAATACCTTAGTAGTTGTTGCATTTTGATGCATATAGAAGACACTTTTATCCTCGTTAAAATTCTGTCTTGACTGAATTTCATACATCTTTAAGATTGACATGATCTTTACTAGTGGGTATCTATTATTAGATGCAAAAATAATATTATCATCTGCAGAAGCTAGATGGTTTATATTGATACTCCATTTTAGCATCCCATACCCCCGAAATAGATCATTCTTAAATAAAGAGGTTAAATACGTAGATAAACTTCAGCAAATAAAATAAATAACTCAGGGGATAGTAGATGACCTTGTTTCAGCCCCTCTAGTTTGGGGAAAGAACACACACAACTTTCCATTTAAAAGAAGTGAATACCAATTGTTTGCAAGCAACCTGCATATTAAATACACCTCCAATTAAGAAAAACCATCTTCCTTAACACTTTCATCATAAAGAACCAAGATACTCTATCATAAGCTTTTGTCATATCAAGCTTAATTACAACATTAGAAGGTTTACCCCTTTTCCTTTTGTCTGTGACAATCTCTTGTGTTAGGAGAAAATTTTCAATAATGCTTCTACCTTTCACAAAGACAGGTTGATTAGCCAAGATGAGTTTAGGTAACATATCATCTAATTGTCATGAACAACTCTAGATAGAATTTTATTGATAAAATTACTCAAACTTATTGGCCTCAAGTCTGCAAAGGTGTTAACTTTGTCTTTTTGGGAAATAAGACCAAGTTAGTATGAGTAATAGACTTAGGGAGAGTCTTACAACAAAGAATTCTTGAACTATTCTGAAAATATCTTGTCCTACAATCTCCCAACAACATTGATAAAAATAACTCTCTTTGTTTCCTCCGTATCATGCTCTTTACATAAACCAATATTTTTCTCTTTTGTAACAACACTAGGAATATGTCTAAACAACGAAAAGAATGAAGCATCTCTATCTTGGTGAAACCGATCCTCATTGAATTGAACAACTTCAGCATTTATACCACTTTCTTCCACCAACTACTCCCCTTGTTTATTTTGAATTCAATATAGTTGCAGTTTTTTCTTCCCACCATTAACAATGATATGAAAAAAATCTAGTATTACTGTCTCCATTTTCACACTAGTCTTACCCATCTTTCTGTTGCCAAAAAACCTCCTCAAAATGTAGTTTTTTTCAATACTCAGCGTTGGATCTATGCAATACATCTCTCTCCTAAAATATATATTTTTTGATTTTGAAAATATATTCCCTTATTAGTAGCTCATGAAAAATATCACCATAAACTTCCTTTCTCCATTTGGTCAAAGTATATTGACCTTTTAATGTTTTCTTTAAGGGAAAAGAGTAAAAAAATGCCTTTAAACTGTATAAAAGAAACAAAAATGCCCTTAGTTATAGTTTGACTAAAAAATTTACTTATCGTCAATACTTTGATCATAAAATGCTCTTATTATTATTTAATGGGTCAAAATGTTCATTTTGTTATAAAATATATTGCTATTTTCTTTTTAACACATTCTTTTCCTAGTAATGTATTTTTTAAAATTAGATAGTGTTTATCTTACTTCAGTTGAGAAAAAAAATAAAAAATAAAAATATTTATTATATTAATTTATATCGTTCTATAAATATAAATTAATGATGTATATACTATGATCTACATATATGATATATATTATTTGTTGAATGTTTGCATGAAGTTATTCTATTTTAATTTATAAAATGGGATTAAGAAGAAAAAATATTTCCTACATTTTTATTTGTTAAGGTGATTTTAGAAGAAAGAAAACTAGAAACCTCTGAAAAATTAATTATTTCCATGCTAGCATCGAGTCATCATTAATACCAAGAGTGATTAGGGAAAAATTCTTAGAGAAAAATTGAAAATAATATGTAGTATCCACCTGAGAATGATGTTGAATATTATATGATTGTTCAGTTCCCACTGTGTTTATACTTGTCGGGTAAGTTAAGCATGGTTAGGTGACTGGGACTCTAGTAGGAGGATATTTTATGTCAAATCTATTTCACAACTTATAAGATTTTAAGAGCGAATATTACCAATACTAGACAAAAATCTCCTTATCATGTAGCTATAGATGTCTCCATATCAGATGTTAAGTAATGCACATATTTTTAGCTCACATTCTAATAAACAAAAAAAAAATACATACCATTAATAGATGCGTCTTATATTCCCATTTAAAAAGATTTCACCATCTCATGGAGATTTAGCTCAAGTGTAACATGTATATGTATCAATCTCCCTAGAGTTGGAACCATGACAAAACCTTAATGAGTTTGATCTATCACTTTCATTTTTTCACTAGTTTAGAAAAGATTTCAATTGATTTGCTAGTTTTGAAAACTCATAATATCATTAATATTAAAGACGAGACAAATAAAATACTTAATTATATAAGCACTCCAAAACCTTCTATTTTAAGAACTAAACCATCGTGCAAATGGATGACTGAAGATTAATGACAAATGACATAATAACAAAGATAAGAATTGATCATATCAAAAGTTTTGATCAATAGCTAAGTCTTCTCCAAGTATAACTCAAATTTAAAGAACTCACATAACCAACTCAATGATAATTATGAGTTCAAGAACACTCCCCCTTTTTCAGGATCGGGGGCAACATCTAAATCAAACTTTAAATGCTCGACCAAAGTATCACTTTTTGTTTCTTCTAGAACTTCCCCTACCCGCAACTTCATTGCCAGCTTTTGCTCCTCCATGTGTTTATGTGGAGGTATTTAATAGTCGGGGTGCATAACCTTATTAATTAGTATTCGTTTGTTTTCTTTCTCGTTCCATGATTCGAAATCTTAATGGAGATCTTTCAATGCCTCAAAGACATTTTATTTGCCCTCAACATAATCACGTGGATGATTCTCTAGTTTCATTCTGAAAATTTTATCAATTATTTCATCTAAACTTATGGAGAAACATCGTTTTCCACAAGTATAGAAGAGATAATTGATAAATTTTTCAAAGTGAAAGTAGAGGATCTCCAATATGATTATGCTTACGGCAAATCAAATGGCTTTGAGGCACTGAAGATCTTTGCAAAGAATTACAAACATTTAATTTGAAAAACGAATACTTATGTATAAGATTATACACACTTGCTCAGAAACAACTCATGATAAACAGATAAGGGAGTCAAAGATGGCCATTAAGTTGCAGGTGGAGAATGACAAAGAGGAAATAAGGAGGTGCTATTTTGGTCGAGCATCTCAAATTTGATTTAATTGTTGTATTAGAGTCGGAAGAGGAGAGATCTTCATCTTATAATTAACTTTGATTTGGTAGTTGGTGTTCTTGAAGTGGGAGGATCCCTTACCAATGATAAAAGTAGGTAATAGTTGGGCGGGTTATGTTATGACCCATTATTTATCATATTTTTATGAAACCCATCACAATCCAATAAATTTTTTTGTTGGATTCGACACTGACCCATTTAAATGATTCAATCCATTGTGACCGAATAAATTTAATCCAAATTAAAAAATTTCCAGTTTAGCTAACCTCTAGTTTTATACATTTGGAAGCTCAATGTCCACTATGGTAGAGATAATATTATATGTGGAGACTGGTAAAATTGCACGTGCTTCGCGCGGAAACTTAATATTACGGAATATATATAAATAATACTTAAAACATATTAGCAACTATTACTAAAACACTATATTTTCTTAAATAAAATATTAATTAATAATGTAACAGAAAATAAAAGTTATTACATCTTATCACCTATCGTTAATACATAAGCATAAATTAATGATGGTAAAAATATGTACCAGGGTCCTTAACATAAGCAATAATGTCACTCAGACACTCAAAATGAATAAAGTACACAAATATTTAATTGTGAAGAAGAAGAGATTTAGAATTTTCGTTTGTTTTAAAATGAGAGGAAATTCTTCTATTTATAGACAATAAATGGTAGTGGTAACAGAGATTTATTATGTCTTATTAGAAATATTACAACTATTGGGAAAAGTTGTAACCCTTCAGAAAAGTCACAACCTTTCATAAAAGTGATAGCTTTTCTTAAAAGTCTCAACTCTTCATTTAAGTCACTACTCTTAATAAAAGTCACGACTTTTCATAAAAATCATAAATTTTCATAAAAGTCGCAACTCTTCATTAAAGTTGCCGTTTTTCGTTAATGTTACAACTTTTCATGAGGAGAAGACTAATTTTGGATATTAATGAATTAAATATGAATTCTGATTTGTGGTGGCAGCACGTTTCACTTATATATATATA
>NC_028637.1:43300267-43311092 GCF_001406875.1 Solanum pennellii | reverse complement strand
TATATATATATATAGACACACACACACACACATGTACGCTACATTGCTTTATTAACCCTCAAAATGAAATAGGATGAACTAGAGTCTCACGTGAGTTTTAAGAGTTAATAACTTATTAATAAGGTAAGAAACAACTTGTAAAAGTTGGTTTGAAAAGGTTTGAGGTCAAACGTCAAAGGACGACCAAAACATCCGAAACTAGTCTTTTATGTGCTAGTGTGTCCTTGTATGTTTGCCTTGTTTTGAAGTGTTGTTAGGAGTATAAACTGATTGGATGGGAACCCAACATCTATATGGTCATGTTTAAGGTCAAAAATTACATGTACGACTCCCCAAGTACCACCCTAGGGGTCCTTGAGGAGGACCCAAACTACTAGTTTGGTTAATCTTTGATTTTATTATCAGCTCATCCATTTATACGAGATTTTAGAACATAAAATTGAAGGTTATGAAATTCTTTTGTTATTACGTCAATTTTTTTAGTCATTAGATAATGTGGTCCCTGTCACGGTTCTTGAACCCCACCGTAGTTCTAGTAATTTCTGAAATTTTTTGTAGGTCTGATTTTCGAGGTGTTACAATAAATGAAGCAATTGCTTTTCGGTGATTAATAGTTTATAAATTATTATATATTAATTAATTAATCGCTATGAAAGAATATTATTGACTTTAAATAGTTGCTAACTACATTTCCAATGCACATTTTTTTATTTTAAAACTAGTTAGATTGAATTATGTAACTTTAAGGGCAAGCTAGTTAATGCATATATTTTTATTCCACATTCTAAACAGCATAATATAATACTTACATTTTTGACAATTTGTAACTATAATTATACAACTAATGGTGTAGTTATAATAATTGATTTTTGTTTGTGGTTAAAAGAAAATAACGTTGAAATTAGTAACCGTTTATTTTCACCCCTTATATAATTATCCATGTATAATAATTAAGGTAGTAAATAATCTTTATGAAAGTACTTTATATTCTAAAAGAATAATCTTAGGAAAGGAAAAAGACAAAAAGAGAATAATAGGAAGACAAAAACTTGCATAGGGGACAAATCATAGAGAAAAAGATCAAGAATTCGGTAAATCAATACCTCTAAAAATCATTGTTTTATGTTTATGGGTTGGATAGTATTATTATATTAGATAAGAGAGAATGAAATCACCAACATGAATAAGAAAATTGGATTGATGTACGGTAATGTGTTACAATTATGTCTTTTCCATTATACTGGCGGCTTTCCATTGGTGATGATTGACAATTATTGTCATTAGATAATTCAATCATTAAGGTTGGGTTACCTAGTATATCATTCTTTGTAGAGATTTTAGGTTAGGCAACCGTGTGTCTGTATCAAGGTGATTTCAATTTTTAAATATTGTTATTTCTTATCAAATTATAAAATAAGTTTTAATTTAGTGAGATATATAATTAAAATTAGGTGTATTGTCATATATGAATTCTATTAGAGTTATGCTATTTGGATGAATTGACACTTAACCCTTGGCTTGAATATTTAGGAACGAAGGAAATTTGATGTGTTAGTTGATATCAAAATTTTGAAATTTGATTATGTATTTGAATGAGTTTTTCATATAGGATAGATATATAATATATTGGATGTCTACTTTAACCACTTTTAATGTATAAGATTATACAACTTGGCTTAGAAACACCTAATGACAAATACATGGAGGAGTAGAATTTAGTTGACCATTAAGTTAGAGGTGGAAAATTATAAATAAGAAATAAGGAGGTGTATTTTGGCTGACTATCTTAAATTTGATTTAATTGTTGTCTCTGATTAAGAAGAGGAGAGATTTTCATATTATAATTATCATGGATTTGATGATTGGTGTTCTTGAATTGTAATTTACCTTACCAATCATTGGATCTTCTAATTTGGTCAATCTTTATTTTTATTATTAGCTCATCCATTCATACGAGATTTTAGACCATAAAATGGAAGGTTATGAAGTTATTTTGTTATTAGATAATTGTGATTCCTGTCACAGTCCGTGAACCCTGTCGTAATTCACTACTTCAGGTTTGTTTCTGATTTTACCAATATACTGGCAGCTGTCTGTTGGGTGATGATTGACAATTATTTTCATTAGATAATTCAATCATTAAGGTTGTGTTACGTAGTGTATCTTTCTATTTACACAGTTTAAGTTAGGCATACCATGTTTCTGTATCTAGGTGATTTCAAATTTTACATATTATTATTTTGTTATCATATTATAAAATAAGTTTTAATATAGTGAGATAAATAATTAAACATTAGGTGTATTATATTTTATAAATTACATTAGAGTTATGCTATTAGATAAATGGAGACTTAACCCCAGGCTTGAATATTTAGGAAGGAATTAGACTTGATATATTAGTTGATATCAAAATTTAGAAATTTGATTATGGATTTGGGTGAGTTTTTCGTATAGGACAGATATATAGTAATATAGTAATGTTGATGTCTACAGACCTGTTCCCTCAGGAAACAAAAGTTGCTCCGTGTGCGGACAGGACGCGGACTTGTCCGTCTAAAAATTAAAGTTTGTGAATAATTAATTTGGAGCATCTCCGTGTTGCGGACTTGTTCCAAGACTATGATTTCATAAATTTTCTCATGTTTAGCTATCTAAAATAATTTCTAAACTACATGAGATCTTTCCAAACACAAATCATAATCCTTGAATCCATAATTGAATTCACAGAGCAATTAAGAGTCCAATTCAAGTAATATTTAAGATCAAGGTCAAGAACCAAGTCAAGTGAAAGTCATCAAAGTTGTCACATCCCTAAATCACACCCTACAAGTTAGGGTCAATCTCAGATTGAAACACGGCGTACTTGACGTCTCAAAGGTCTTGTACATGCCCTTGGATATCATTCATCGCATATACATAATGAAAATTAGTGCGGAATTAATACTTTTCACAAAACATTTCATAGTCTTTAAAATCTGTTTCATATAAAGTTATACAATATATTAAGTTTCAATCTCATCAAAATTAAGACACGAGAATACTTTTGATACACGACCCATACACAATACTAATATTGAAATACTTAGTCTATTACAATACTTTGAAATAGAAGACATAAAAGACATCTATGTATGCCCTCAAGTTAATTGAGAACATACTTCGACTTCACTTGAATAATGCTACGATCCAAAATTTTCTTTCCAAATGCTCCTCACCTACCAACAACTATAGAGATAGATAAAAGCATGAATTAGTACAACCACATGTACTAACTATGATATAATGCATGAAAATCATGAAAACGTACTTTTATTAGAAATATGAATCTTTTAATTTATAAATAACAGTATAATCATAAGAGAAACATTTAACAAGTTACAAATACATAACATAACATTTAAACGATTAATCACATTTTTCGGAAGTACTTTACAGTTACTTCATTTCACTGTACAGTGAAGTTCTTCACTGTTACAGTGGAATGCTTTCTTTTCCATTTTAACACTTCCTAGCATGTAGTGTTCTCACTAAAAGCTATCCTAAGACTCATTTAAGAAACACAAAGAGAGGCCGCCCGTACAACCTCCCTAAGAATACCTAAATGACCCTCAAGAATACTTATAATAAGATACATACACACTTAGAAGACATCAAACACATCAACATATAGATAATATGACATTCTGTTACAAAAGGCTATCAAAATACTTACTTAAATAAATCAAGAAGATAACGTCCATGCTTGACCTCTTCAAGACTACCTAAATAATCCTTAAGACTACCTAAGTTTAGATCAAGTCAACATAATCAACCAATTTCCCTAACTAAAAAGTAATTCTTAAGACTCGTCTAGATAAGGTACGAAGTGACCATTTCTATGCTCCCTTCACACCATAACTACTCTATATAAGTACTTCTTAATTTGACATAATTTATTAACTTAAGTCATGACATTCATTAGTTAATTTAGGATACATTCAACATATAAAGGACATTCAAGTAATGGTCTTGGACAAGACCTAGGAACTCCAACTAACACCTTCAAAGCCTATTATATCTAGATAGCGTCCCATACCACCACCTAACTTTCATAGAACTTCTCTAATGCTAACAAATATTCCATATGATTAGAATAGGCAATAACCGATATAGACCATGATATCAAGACATGGAATCCGAATTTCTAACCTGCTCCAATGAGATTGTTCTACTTGCCAATGGAAGAACTTAGACACATCCTATGTAGACACATGGTTAAGGAATATGAAGGGCATGCTTTGTAATCTAGTCTCATTATTTAACTAGAACTACTTCCCTTACTATACTCACTCGGTGCTAGCCTTCGTTCTCATAAAGTAACTCACACTTAACGTTCATATAAAGAGGTACTATCTTAAGTTCATAACCCAATCACAATTACCCTACCAACGAAAGGTCCTCTAGCGCTACCTTACAATAGAGACAAGAAGCTCATCATGACTTTCCTAAGGATTAATATGATGCCGTTCCAGCCAATTAATCTTAAATCTATCATTCCTTTAGTTTGAAGGATACCATTACGGCTTATGACTTCAACATTCATAACCTTACCACTAGTTTCAAGGTTTCACATAAAGGACCCTCTTAACTTCATTTAAGGTCTCATGTCATTCATATATACAAGACTAAGAGACTTTAACATCCTAAGACAAGACATCACATATTCACATTCATAAATACATCAAGTAAGGGACACAAGTCAACCAAGACAAGACACCACATACTTAACTTTAACTCATAATACAGTCATTCTAGAAGCATGTTGAAATAGCCCTTATCATCTTAAATTCATCCTATACAATCCATATAATCATAAATATGACCAACGTAGACTCATATAGTCAAGTAGGAATAGCATACCTCAACCCTAAGACTATACACACAAAGACATAGTCATAGTCTAACATAATCACCTAACTAACATCAATAGAAGACCACATATACTTTCACATAACTTATCATGTAAGTAGATAGTATCATACTTCACATAATAAACTACCCAAATAACTACATTACTTCAAATAGTTGCCGACAAGGCCATGATTATCATTTTACTTAAAATAACGCCGACAGGGCCACATCAATTGCAAGTAAAGCACATAACACCGCAACCATAAGTGGAACATACCAATCACAACATAATTCAAGTCTAATAATCATAAAATAAAGGAAATAGGGCCTCTTACCACCTTTTCATCCTCAAACCTCAACCCAATGCCAAATCACCCAATTCGATACCACAAGGCCCTTATCCATGGCCATAACAAACAAATCAACATAACTATAACAATATTCATGAAACTAGGTCAATTTATTACATATATCATCAATATAATGCAACCTAGATATCAATTTACGACAATTATTACAACAATCAACAGCCCATATGAAGCTACATTAGAATTCATTAACATTAGATGAATATCAAGTAACCCATAACTTAGTCAAAAACTAGGGTTCATAGGTTAAATTAGTATGAAAACATCAATACAATAACAATTCAATCATTATTCAATGTTTTAAAAACCATTAATGCAAGAACCCATGAAATAGATCATAAAATTGGACAATTCAACTTTGAAAACTATAGAAAATATCTTTGAAAGTTGGGCTTTTTGATGAAGAAAGTTCAATGATAAAATACAATACATTGATGAAGCTAATTCTTCAATTTGACGAAGAATCTCCACTAAGTTCTTCAATCCTAAACCTTCCTTGAGTTTTGGCTCCAATGGAGTTTTAGGGAATTTTCTAACGGATTTGAGTGTTGATCTTTGAAGAATGAAAGATTCTTAATGTCTTAGGATTATAAATACACTTAAAATACCCAAAATACTCCTAAGGAACCGTTAATACTCTTATTTTGAAGTGCGGCTGTGCACTGCATGCACGGACAGTGCCCACCGACGGTTGACAGTAGACGGACCGTTTGTCCACAAACGGACCATCCTGTCCTTCTGTCGATTGTTTAAGAGACTCAAAATTGGTCTATTATCTCCCAAGAATAAGTACCAATCGACGATCCACCACCAACGAGGCATCGACTGACCCACTGGTCGTCGATTGGCTCCGTGGTTTGGGCTGTCTTGGGCAATCTTTACACCAAGTTTGGGTCCTTCCTCAAGGACCCTTGGATGGTCCTTGGGGATGTTTACCAAGAAATTTCTAAACCAAACATGAACTTATATGATTTTATCACTTCTCACAGAATTTCACCGAAAACGAACACGTAAAACTCGACGAAACATGCATAAACACACAAGGTCGTTTCAAGGAAACAGTTTCGAACGTCATGGACTTTCTTTGACATTTGACCTCCAAACATCACGAAACTTGACACACTACCTATATAAGCTAGAATAACTCAAATAATGACCTGATAACCTCACGAACCACACATAAACACATTGAACCACTTATGAGACACATATGTGACTTAGTGGTCGAACGTCTTAGTCGTCCTTGGAAATTTGACTTCCAATGCACCTAAACTCTTAGAAAATGCCTCAATTCCATCTTATAAACCAATTTAGGACCCAAGACCATCATGACAACCATGTTAGGCTCTAGTTCACCAAAGTCATTTTGCGAGGTCTTACAGAAGTCTTCAAGGGTCCTTTACAAACATTCTAACTTTATTTTAAGACTAAAAGTTTCAAGTTAAGAGAAGAGTAAAGAGTTGAGATCACTTCTCGAAAAGATATTAGGGAACTGAAATTTCAAAAAGAGTTTTGAGCAAGATAAAGGGAACATTTATTCCAAGAGATCTTTTAAGCTAAATTTTAAATTGCTTTATAATGAAATAAGTTAGTTAACTATACAGGTGATGAGAAGAGCCCACGTAAATATTTCTTTGATAATCTCTTTCAAGACTTTTTTGTTTTATCATTCCAACTCGCATAATCATACATTCAATGTAATGATGCAGTTGACTTGCATCATATTATGAAGCAGACGCAGGTAACTAGGATCGGCATCTGATGCACCATTGATCTAGTGAGCATCTCAGAGTCAATTGGTGAGACTCCTTGCATTTCAGAGGACCCTTTTTTCATTGTTTTCAGTTTTATTTTCAATTGTTAGGATGAACGAGGTCTTGTACCGGCATCCATCTGCGTTATTAGAGGCTTCATGGTAGAAAGTTAGTAGTTAGTTGTCTTTACATTGTCATTTATTATGTACTAGGACTTGAGTTGCGATTTGGCTAAGTTGAATGTTTTGTTTTTAAAAACGTTCTATGTTATCTTTTAAAAAGTCGAGTAAATGCATTATAATCCTTGCATTAATGCTTTGAGTCTTCCGTTTAGTTAAGTAATCTAGGCCAAGAATTCCCTTTGGGCCAGCAATTGTCTCCGAGTGTCATTCTCTCAAAGGGTGAAGGCTCGGGCGTGACAAACTTGGTATGAGAGCACATAGTTACAAGAGTCCTAGGGATAAAGTAAAGCCATGTCTGTATAGTATTATTTATCGGTGTGAAGCGACCACATATATATTTAGGAAATTATAATATTTAGGAAATTTCTTTACATACTTGTAGTAATATGTTCATTAGAATATTATCTTTAAAAAGTTTCTTTCTAAATCGTGCTTATGCGTACCTATTTATAAGTTTGACTCTAGGGCGTTTCTTTCTGTGTGAGCTAAGAGAATTAACGAGATGGTGCTGACATAAGGAACATGATGAGGTTATCTGTCATTGGGATGACTCTTTGATCAAGTATGTAAAGTAAGGCAACCATACTTGTAGGTATCATGGATATATCAAAGTTAATGATCCTTGTGCAACAATTTGTAAAGAACTATTTAAGAACAAGAGAGCTAAGATAGGGAACGAGTCCAGACAACAAAAGAGTAATGCCAACTAGTCGTCCTTCCAACAGAAACAGAAGGGGCCTGTTCTATTGTTTGCAAGTCCACCTGCCCCAAGGAACCACTTTGTATACAATTGTCGGGACTCTCACAACTTCAGAGCTACACATGTGTATTTTCAAGAAAGTATGGCAGAAAGTAGTACTAAGACTCCTGCATGTGCCAAGCGCGGTAGGAGCCACTCAAGTGTGTATCACGATGTCTTCAATGACTGCTTCAAGTGTGGCCAAAATGATCATTTTATAAGATTTTTTCCTAAGACAAGACACATAAATGGTAAAGAGGGCAACAAAACCCAAACTTCTTCAATTTCTTCACAAGATAGAGTAATCTAGATAAGCTACTTCAGGAGTAGACCGAGAAGGAAACCGTCTTTATGCTATCACCAGTTGCCGAGAGCAAGAGGATTCACCACATGTTGTCACTGGTATAATCTAGGTCTTCAGTTTTGATGTTTTTCCAAAATAACATCTTTATCCCTTCAGTGTTTTTACACATGTTGAGGATTCTATTCTAGTAAGAGTCTATTGTGATTGTACAATTTCCTGTCAATCGCAAGGGTACCATGGATGACTTAGTTTAGTTAGACATGGTTGAGTTTGATGTCATTCTAGGTATAGACTGGCTTCATGCTTTTATGCATTAATAGATTTCAGCACTCAGGTAGTCAAGTTCCAGTTTTCAAGTTAACCAATTATAGAGTGGAAAAAGCAGTTCAACAGGGCCTTATGAGTCGTTCCATTTCCTAACTTAAGGCAAGAAAGTTAGTTTCGAAGGTTTGTACGGAGCACTTAGTCCGAGTAAATGAGTCTAGTGTTGGGGTACCTCCCATTCAGTCAATTCCAGTAGTCAAAGAATTTCCTCAAGTCTTTCCAAATGATCTACCTAGAGTTCCTCCTAAGAGAGAAATAGACTTTGGTATAAATTTTCTTCCAGATACTCATCCTATCTCTATTCCATCATATGGAATGGAATCAGCAAAGTTAAAAGAGTTGAAAGAGCAGTTAAATATTCTATTAGACAAGGGATTTATTCGACCAAGTGTCTCACCTTGGGAAGGTCTGGTCTTGTTTGTGAGAAATAAAGATGGTTCCCTTAGGACGTGCATAGATTATCGTCAATTGAACAAGATTACCGTCAATAATAAGTATCCTCTTCTGAGAATTAGTGATATTTCTTATAATTTTCAGGGTTCTTGTTTCTCCAAAATTGACCTAAGATCAGACTATCATCAGTTAAGAGCAAGGGAATGTGATATTCCAAAGGCAACTTTTAAAACCAGATATGGTCGTTATGAGTTTTTGGTCATGTCCTTTGGCTTGACTAGTGCACCAACAACGTTCATGGATCTCATGAATAGTCTTCAAACCTTATAATAAATATGTTCATCATCATATTTATTTGTGAAATACTAATCTATTCAAGGAATGAAGAAAATCATGCTAGTGATATCAGAATAGTTCATGCCAAGTTCTCTAAGTTTAAGTTTTGGCTTGATTCAGTGGCAATTTTGAGCCACATAGTTTCCGGTGATTATATTAGTGCAGAATTGGCCTTGACACACCTCTCAAACTTACATTAGGAGTTTATTGGGTTTAGCTTGCTACTATAGAAGGTTTGAAGAGGGGTTTTCATCTATATTGTCTCCTTTGACGAAGTTGACTCAGAAAACAGTGAATTTTCAATGGTCTAAAGCTTGTGAAAAGACCTTTAAGGAATTAAGAAGAGATTGACTACTGCCCCAATTTTAACTTTACTAGAAGGTACTCCAGGCTTTGTGGTGTATTATGATGGATCTACAGTTTTTTTCGGTTGTGTTCTTATGCAAAATGGAAAAGTTATAGCTTATGCCTCCAGATAATTAAAAGTTAATGAGAACAATTATCCAATCCAACGTATGACTTAGAGTTGGGTGTTGTAGTTTTTCCATTGAAGATATGACGTCATTATTTCTATGGTGTTCATGTAGATATATTCACTTATTATAAGATTCTACAATACGTGTTCACCCAGAGAGAGCTCATTCTCATACCGAGGAAGTGGTTATAATTACTGAAGGATTATAACATGAGTATTCTTTACCAACTAGGTAAGGCTAATGTGGTTGACAATGTTGTAAGCAGGTTATCTATGGGTAGTACTGCCCTTATAGAGGTGGAAAAAAGAGAGTTAGTGAAAGATGTGCAAAGACTTGCACGCCTGGGAGTCAAACTTATAGATTCCACAAAAGTAGGAATAGTGGTGACTAATGGAACTTAGTCATCACTACTGTCAGGGGTAAAAGGGAAGGAATACAAATATCTCATTTTGCTTGAATTGAAATCAAATGTTATTAGCAAAGAGTATTGCATTTGAACAAAGGGGGGATGGTGTATGAGATATCAAGGTAGATTGTGTGTACCTATGGTGGATGGACTCAAAGAGAGTATCATGGAGGAAGCTCATAACTCCAGATATTCCATTTATTTGGGCTCCACAAAGATGTACCACTATTTGAGAGAAGTATATTGGTGGAATTGTATGAAGAAGGGAATTGCTTTCGCCTAGTGCTTGAATTGCTAAAAAGTTAGAGTAGAGAACCAATGGACTGGAGGTTTTAGTCAAAATATAGAACATCAAAAGCGTAAGTGGGAGATGAATAATATAGTCTTCATCACATGTTTACCAAGGTCTCAAATACAACATTATTCTATTCCGGTGATTGTCGACATAATGACAAAAGCAATATATTTTCTGTCGGTAAAGACTACCCATTCAACACAAGATTATGCCAAGTTTTATATCCAAGAGGTAGTAAGACTTCATTGCATTTTGGTCTCCATCATTTTAGATAGACGTGCATAATTTACTACACTATTCTGGAAATTGTTTTAGCAAGGTTTAGATTCAATATATATATATATATATATATATATAT
>NC_028637.1:43270564-43299806 GCF_001406875.1 Solanum pennellii | reverse complement strand
TATATATATATAAAAATAATTAAATAAAGAGAGACTCAAGAATGATTGTCTTAATATCTATTTGTCTATGAAACCTCTACTACTACTAAGATGAATGTCGCGAAAACCCCCACTACATTCTATAAAGGAAATACAGAAACGACTTAAAGAGTTCTCTAGAATGCAAGAGGCTCACCACTAAATCTAAATGCTCAAGATGGATCAACGAGGCATTGGATGCTGATCCTTTACCTATGTCTGCATCATAAGACAATGTAGGCAAGTTGGCATCAGTACATCGAATGTACGAGTATGCAAGTTGAAATGCTAAACAACAACTAGTAAGCTTGAAAGGATTAAGAATGAACTTACCTATGTTCAACTCAAATCAAGAAGTCATAAATCAATATAAAGTAGTAAAGAGGCATGCAATATATAAAGCTTGTAAAATTGTGTAAACACTTAGTTCATTAAAGGAAATGCAATAATAAATTCAACTTTACTTATGCATGAAAGTAATATAGGTTCTATTGGAGATTATCTAACCGACAACCATCACTATGAGCCTAAGAGATGGTAAAACGACTTACCTCACGTTGCAAGAGGACCGCTCTATACTTTGTTGTTGGTGTAGAACTTGAACTACTAAGTAGATCTACTAGTCTATGCTAAAAGCACTAAGGATTCATCTAAGAAGTATGAACTTGTATCTGTCCACTCTAGATACATGGTTTATGGATATTTGAGTTGATATGAGCTCGCATTCCCATATCGATACTCCAACTACTCCCAAAATACTCAGCTCATAGGTTTTAAAATAAACTTCTTCTCTGGTTTGAGGTAATTGTTCAAACTTATCTTTAAAAGGTTTCCTGGAAATCATAGTTCCCATTTTCTAAAACTAGACAAAGGCTCCGTGGAAGTCTAGCTTCCTTTATTTCTCAAAATGTGAAAACATTTGCAACTCTTAGGAACTACTTTGTTCCCTTGTAGCTTTTGAGAAATGAACTCACTAATTGCTTTTTGCTTTACATGAAACTTAACTCTTACGGAATACTTAGTTCCCTAATAACTATTTTAGATTTAAAATCAACTTATTACTCTTTGTTAAACATGTAGCTTGAGCCTTAAAACAAAGTTAAAATATTTATTCAAGACTATAAAACTTTAAGAACTCACTTTGACTTGCTTCTTAACTTTTGGACTTAACTTTTAACTTTTTTACGTTTGATTTTAAATTTCCTTAAATTGGATTATAGATTCAAGGATCATGATCTCATATTTATGGATGAATTCATGATTTTATGTACTTTAGAGTGTTGGAAACAATTAGGAATTATAGGTACATCACTTAGAACTAGGACAAAAAGATGGGGAAAAAATGAGATCTCCAAGTGACCATGGCGCTATGAGAGTCCCGGGGTACCAGAGTGTGACCGACAGAGACTGTTTGGAGGGGCTCAAGATGGCGTGGCACGCTTGGACCTCTCAGACAGAGGCAACCCTGAGGAGATTTGGCAAGCGCGGTGCCCAAGGGCTTCTCAGAAAGGATTTCTGACTTTTTTTCTTTGATATTCAATTCTAATCCTTCTAAACTCCCATAAATATCAACCCAAACACTTAGGATCAGCAAAATTCTCAACACCCAATAGTTCAGAATCGTAAAATAGCCCTGAAACACGAATCAAACAACCCAAGGTATACTACAACTCAACAAACAAGAAGTCCAAAAAAACTTTAATCAAGAACTTCGATGTTTATTATTCAATCTACTATTTTGCACTGAATTAATCATATTATTGTGTGGGTGGAAGAACCTATCACAGAAAAATCTCACATACCTAAAAGGGATCACCCTCGACTAAACTCACTCAACGATCTTGGCGAAATCTTGGTCTTTTCTCCTTTCTCTTTCTTCTCTTCTCTTTTCTCCCAAGCCCTAAGCGTATTGAATAATCTAAAAACAGACTTAAGGCTTAATTTTACCCCCAATAAACCCTTTAAAAAATTAGGAAATAGTAGGGTGAAAAGACTACTTTACCCTTACCAAAATTCGGATAGTATTTTCCTCAATCCAATAGATAAACTTCTGATAGACATATCTACGTCATACAATATTGAAAATACGCAAACTCAGCCGCTTTGGAAAGATCTCTGCGAGGTATTTCCAACCCTATAATGAACTGACCCTAACTCATCCTAAGATAGAAGTATAGCAGTTTGAAAATGACAAAAAACTAATTTTTACACTTAGGAAAATTTCCATATTTCTCCTATTCGTTCCAAAAATAACTATTCTTAGTTTCTTTGAGTAATCCTAACCATTTCGGTTTACGAGATGTTAATATATCTCCCCCTTGGGAACATTCATCCTCGAATGATAACATGTTCACTAAGCTTAAGGTGGCAAAATTATTTTAGGACGCAACCAACAAAGGCATGTAATACATGCTTACACATAGTCTTGTAACGTGCTTAGAAGAGAATTTAGTACCTTTATATGCATTCTCTACGGATTCAAAGAGATGTGGATATCTCTTGTTCATATCATCCTCAACTTCCCAAGTTGCTTCTTCAACAAATTGGTTCCTTCAATGGACCTTGATTTATGCCATTTCCTTAGTTCTCAACTTGCGAACTTGACGATCCAAAATTTGAACTGGAATCTCTTCTTAGGATAAGCTACCCTTAAACCCGAAATTCTCAATTTAGACAATCAATGAACGATCACCCAATCACTTATTCCACATATACACATGAAAGACCCGATGAACCGATCTAACTGTATGGGTAACTCAAACTCATATTCTACATTGACAAACCTCTTCGAGATTCTATAAGGACCGAAATGTTGGGGAATAAGTTTCCCCTTCTTAAAAAACCTCATAACCCCCTTCATGGGTGAAGCATTCAGATACACCCAATCGCCCACCAGAAACTCTAACGGCCTTCTTCTAACATCTGTGTAGGAATTTTAGTGACTCTGTGTCATTTTCAATCTCTCTTAAAACACTTTCACTTTCTCTATGGCTTGGTGAACTAAATATGGTCCTATTAACCTTACTTCACCCACTTGGAACCACCCAATAGGAGATTTGCATCTTCTTTCATAAAGCGCCTCATAGGGAGCCATTTGGATGCTTGAATGGTAACAATTGTTGTAAGCAAACTCAATGAGAGGTATGTGATCATCCCAATTCCCTTTGAATTTGATCACACAAGCTCTCAACATATATTCTAAGGTCTGGATAGTGCGCTCTACTTGTCCATCTATCTTAGGATGAAAAACAATGCTTACATTAAACTTTGAACCCAAACCTTTCTGGAAAGATTTCATTAATTGTGCAGTAAATTGTGCACCTCTATCTGAAATAATGGAGACCAAAACTCCACGAATGCTATCCACCTTTGGAGGGTACACTTACCATAATCCTCGGTCGAACAGGTAGTCTTTAACGATAAGAAATGGGTTGACTTTGTCATTTTATCTACAATCACCCAAATAGACGCATAATGGATACGAGATCATGGCGAGCCTGTGAAAAATTCCACATTAATCACCTCCCATTTACACTCTGGAAGTTCTATAGTCGTAGAAAAACCTCAAGGCCTTTGTTTCTCTACTTTCACTAGTTGGAAATTCGGGCACGTAGACAGAAACTCAACAATATCTTTCTTCATGCCTTCCTACCAATATACCTCTCTCAAATCATGATACATCTTGGTGGAACCCAGATGAGTGGAATATTTGGAGCTATGAGCTTCCTCTAGGATCCTTTTTTAGAGTCCATCCACTCTAGGTACACACAGTCTACCTTGGAGTTTATGCACACTATCTCCCCCTTTTTCAATAGCAAATACTTTTTGCTTATGAACATTCACCTTCAAGTAAAGAAAAATGGGGTCTTGGTCTTGTTTTTCTTTAACCTCTTACATGAGTGATGATTTAGCCTCATTAGTCACCACTCTCCCTCCTTTTGGGGAATCCATAAGTTTGATTCCCAGAAGTGATAGTCTCTGCACATCTTTATCTAAATCCCTCTTTAATTCTTCAACATAGGCGGTTCTCCTCATGGATAACCTGCTTAAGACATCAGAAACTACGTTAGCCTTACCTGGGCGGTAAAAAAAATACTCATGTTATAATCCTTGAATATTATAACCACCTCCTCTTTCGGAGATTTAGATCCTTTCGAGTGAACACATATTGGAGGCTCTTGTGATCAGTGAATATGTCAACATGAACACCATACAAGTCGCGACACCATATCTTCAAAGAAAACACTACTACAACCCATTGTAAGTCATGAAACGATAATTCTTCTTATGAACGTTCAAACGTATAGAGGCATAATATATAACCTTGCAATTTTACATTAACACACAGGCCAAACAAACTCTCGATGAATCACAGTACACCACAAAAAATTGAGTACCCTCTATTAAGGTCAAAACCGGACCAGTAGTTAATCTTTTTTTCAATTCTTGAAAGCTTTTCTCACATTCTTCAGACCAATGAAACTTGATTGTCTTCTGAGTTGGTAAAAGGAGATGATATAGATGAAAACCCTTCGATATATCTCCAAATAGACATTCAAACCCAAGAAACTCCTTATATAAGTTGGAGGCGTGGGTCTAGGCCAACTCTAAACTGGATATATATTCTGAGTTTCAACTCTAATCCCATCACTGGAATTGATGTTGCCCAAGTATGTCAGTGAGTTAAGCCAAAACTTACACTTGAAGAACTTGGCATATAGTTCCTTCGCTTTCAATGTCTGTAGAACATTCATGAGATGACTAGCATGATCTTCATCATTTCTTCAATAAATCAGTATGACATCGATGAAGACGATGACAAACTGATCTAAATAGGGTTTGAAGACTCTGTTCATAAGATCCATAAATGTTGCACGAACATTGGTCAAACCAAAAGACATAACCAAGAACTCATAATGCCCATATCTTGTTCTAAAAGTGGGATTTGGAATGTAACATTTCATAAATTTCAATTGATAGTAGCCTTATCTAAAATCGATTTTTGAAAAGCAAGAAACACCCTGAAGCTAGTAAAAAGATTTGTTATCCTTGGAAGAGGATATTTATTCTTGAATGTGACCTTATTCAAATGGCAATAGTCTATACACATCCTAAGGGAACCTTCCATTTTCCATACACACAAGATTGGAGTGCCCCATGGTGAGGCACTTGGTGGAATGAAACCTTTATTAAACAAATATTTCAATTGTTCTTTTAGATCTTTTAACTCTGCTGGTTCCATTGTGTATGATTGAATAAAGATAGGAAGAGTATCTGGAATAATATCTATGCCGAAGTCTATCTCTCTTTTAGAAGGGACTCCAGGTAGATCCTCCGGAAAGACTTGTCGAAACTCTTTCACTATAGGAACTGACTTAAAGAAAGGTACCTCAACTCTTCATTCATTAACTCGGATTAAATGATAGATACACCCTTTTGAAACTAATTTTGTTGCCATAAGGTTCGAAATGAAATGACCCTTAAGCACTGTCAAACTACTACTCCTCTCTATCACTGACTCATTAGGAATCTAGAGCGAGACAGTTCGGGTTCTAGAATCTATTGACACATAATAGGAATGAAGTCAGCCTATACCCAAATTACATTAAAATCTACTATGTATAACTCTTCTAGATGAGCCATGGTGTTCTTTTGATTGATGGAAACAGGACAATCACGACATACTCTTTCTGCAAAAAATACTCCCCAATAGGTGTAAAAACAAAGAAGGGTTCACAAATTTTTTTTGGAATAATCTCAAACGTATTTGCAACATAAAGAGTTAAAAAATATAAACTGGATCATGGGTCTAACAAAGAATAAACATCAAAACTATAGACTTTGATCATACTCGTGACAACGTCTGGCAGAAGTGACTCCTCTAGATGCAGCCCTGTCTGGTGGAGCAACTGATAAAGATTGGACACTATTGCCCAAACTTCCACCTCCTTGTTTATTCTTGGGAAACTCTTTCATGTAGTACCCTTTTTGACCGCATTTGAAACAACACGATTGGCCATCGCAACACTTATTGGCATGGTCTCTACTACACCTACCACATGTACGAGCTTAACTACCTTCTTGTGCCACACTACCTTGGGACAGGGCTAGTCTAGATTTAACGTTCTGTGAAATTTTTCCATTTTATTCACCTCAGTTTCTTGGCGTAGGTGCACTAGCAGACGATGATTCATGCCCCTTTTGTTTCTTAAATTGTGGTTGACTTGAATCACCCTTTTATTGACCAGAATCAGTCTCCATCTTAGCTTTATTGTTCATATACTCCTCTCTGTCCCTCATATTTTCTTCTTCAACTTGTTGTACATAGACCATTAGCGTTGAAATGTCCATATCCCTAATAAACATTGCAACCTTACCTTCTTTGCTTGAAGCACGACCCAAGACAACAACAAACATGCTCATTCTGCTTCTCATTTCCTTAACCATCTCTGGAGCATAGAGATATAGTTGAGTGAACTTTAACCCATACTCATGAACACTCAAAGAATCATGTTTCAAAGTAAGGAACTCCCGTACCATTGCTTCCTTCAGTTCTCAAGGGAAGAAACACCCCAAGAAGGCTTCTACAAAGCAAGCCCAACTAGGATGTGGTGCATCCTCATCTCTATTCTCCTTCTACTGATCAAACCAAGTCCTACCCATATTCTTTAATTGATATACGACCAATTCAACTCTCTCAGCATTTACCACATGCATCGCATCGAACACCTTTAACTCTTCCACAAAGTTTTTTGGATCCTCAATGGTTCTTGAACCAGTGAAGCTGGGAGGATTCATTCTAGGAATATACGAATCCTTGAGGTGTCAACCTCTTCTTGTTGAACTCTTTTCTTTTGACCAACCTAGTTAGTCACCGCTTGGCTTAGCATAGGGATAGCCTCACGAAAACAAGCATTGGTAACTTCCCATTGAGGTTGCATTTCAGGTGCATTAGGTACCTCCGTCTCCTCTACATTTCTTCTAGCTGGACGACCTCTAACTATTCTTCGTGGAGTCATGATGATCTGAAACAGACGCAAGCGTAAATTAGAGGGAAATTTTTTAGAGATAAACTATAACGCACAAAGTGAGTATGAAAAAGAGGATACATTCCTAAATGTTATAGCCTCCTAATCATAGATGTGACGCTCTTCACACCGATGACTAATACTTTACAGACACGACTTCATAGTCTCCCTAGGACTCTTTAACTCTTGAATATGATACAAATTTTTTCATATACAGAGCCTACACCGTGGACATGTCTAGTACCCAATGACCATTGCTGACATTGAGCGAACCCTTTGCAGGCTTACTTAACTCTACGGAAGATTTAACTTAACTCCATTATAAATAAGAAGCATTCTCAAGATAAATACTTTATTTAATAGTCTTGGCCAAAATGGCACCTATCTATCAAAAATATATATATCTATATAGTAGTAAATAAAGATATTTGTCTATAAAGCCTCTACTACTACTAAGATGAATGTTGGGACAAACCCCATAAAATTCTATTAAGGAAATATGGAAAGCAACTAAAGAGTCCTCCAGAATGAAAAGAGGCTCACCACTGACCTCTCAATGCTCAAGCTGGATCAACAAGGTGCTAGATGTTTTATCCCGGTTGCTTGTGTCTACATCATAAGATGATGCATGTCAACTGACATCATTACATTAAATATATGAGTATGTGAGTTGAAAGGCTAAAAAACAATTTGTAAGCTTGAAAGGATTAAGAATGTACTTACCTTGGCTCTGCTCAACTCAAGAAGTCATAACTCAATATAGAGCAGTAAAGACGCATGCAATATATAAAGCTTGTAAAACAATGTAAACACTTAGTTCTATAAAGGAAATGCAATAAATTTACTTATATATGAAAGTAATATAGGTTGTGTAGGAGAATTGAAAACTATCAGTATGAGCCTAAGAGATGGTACAACGTCTTACCTCATGTTGCAAGAGGACCACTCTATACATTTCCTTCGGTATAAAACCTGATCTACTAAGAGGATCAACTACTCTATGCTAAAAAACACTAAGGAATCATTTAAAAATATTATCATTTATCTTTCAATGCTGGCTACATTTTGTATGGAGACTTGGGTTGATATGAATCGTGTCCCCATATCGTTGACCAACACTACACCAAAAATACATAGCTCATATGTTTTTAAAACAACTTCTTTCTCTGGTTTGAGGTAATTGCTGAAAGTTAGTTTTAAAATTTCTCTTGGAAATATAGTTCACAGATGAACTTGTATTTTGATCCTCAAAACAAATTTAAAATGTTTATTTAAGAGTCTTTAAAAAATTTTAAACTCACTTTGACTTGCTTTTTAACTTTTAGACTTTACTCTTTATTTTTTTGACTTTGATCTTAAATTTTCTTGAATTGGATTATAGATCCAACAATCATGATCTCATGTTTATGGATGATTTCATGATGCTTAGATGTACTTTATAGTGTCGGAAAGAACTAGGAATTATAGGTACATCACTTAGGAACTAGTACGAAAAGATGGGGAAAAATGAGATCTTCATGTGACCCTGGCGCTGTGAGAGTCGCGGGGCACCAGAGACTATCAAGAGGTGTTTAGGCTAGCGCGGCGTGCCAGGCCGTGTCAGATAGAGGCTGCCCAAAAGGGTTCTGGTAGGCGCGCCACCCCAGGGCTTGTCAGACGGGATTTATGACTTCTGTTCTCCAATTTTGAATTCTAAACATTCAAAACTCCCATGGATCTCACCCCAAACACATAGGATCAAAAAACTCCTCAATACCCAATAGTTTAAACTCATAAAAAATCTCGGAAACACGAATCGATTAAACCAAGGTATACTACAACTCAACAAATAAGAAGGCAAAAAATTTTTAATCAAGAACTTCAATCTTCATTATTCAATCTACTCTTATTGAGTTAAATTAATCATATATTGTGTGTGTGGAAGAACCCATCATAGAAATATCTCACATACCTTAATGGGATCACCCTCGATGAAACTCACATAACGATCTTGGCGAAATCTTGGTCTATTCTCCTTTCTCCTTCTTCTGTTCTCTTTTCTCCTTGGCCCTAAACATAGTCAATCTTCTAAAAACTCACTTAAGGCTTAAATTTACCCCTAATAAACCCTTAAAAAATAAGTAAGTAGTAGGGTGAAAACACTACTTTACCCTTATTAAAATCTGGATTGGATTTTGCTCAATCCAATAGTCTAACTTCCGATAGGCATATCTCCCTCATATGATATAAAAAATATGCAAATTTAACGGCATTAGAAAAATGTCTTCAAGGGATTTCATACCATATATATAACTAGCTCAAACTCCACATTAGCCTTACCTGGGTGGTAAAGAGTACTCATGTAATAATCCGTGAGTTATTCAACCACCTACCCTGTCAGAAATTGAGTTCTTTTGGGGTTAACAAACATTGTAAGCTCTTGTGGTCAGTGATTATGTCAACAAGTACACCATACAAGTAGCAAAGACATAATCAATACGAAAAGTGCAACAGCAAACTCAAAGTCATGGGTTGGATAAGCTACAACCTTGCCACTCTGCATTAGCACACAACCAAAACCAACTCTTGATGCATAACGGTACGCCACAATACCTTGAGTACCCTCTAGTAAGGTTAAAACCGGAGTAGTAGTCAACTTATTTTTCAACTCCTAAAATCTTATCTCACAGGCTTCAAACCATTGAAACTTAAGTGTTTTCTGAGTCAACTTGGTCAAAGGAGACGAGATACATGAGAATAACTTAACAAATCTTCTAAAATAGACAACCAAACCTAAAAATCTCTTTATATCTGTTAGAGATGTGGGTCTTGGCCAACTCTGAACTGCTTCTATCTTTTGGTTGTCAAGTCTAATCCCATCAATCGAACGATGTGTCCCAAGAATGCCACAGACTTAAGCCAAAACTCACACTTGGAAAACTTTAGATATAACTCCATATCTTTTAAAGTCAGAAGAACTATCCATAGGTGACTACCATGATCCTCTTCATTCCTTGAAAATATTAGTATGTCATCAACGAAGATGATAATAAACAGATCTAAATATGATTTAAAGACTCTATTCATAAAATCGATGAATGCTTCAGGCACATTGTTCAAACCATATGCCATGACCAAAAACTCATAATGCCATATCTAGTCCTAAAAGTTGTCTTTGGAATAACACATTTCCTAACATTCAAGTAACAATATCCTGATCTGAGATCAATTTTTGACACACAGGAAGCACCCTAAAGCTGGTTGAAAAGATCATCTATCCTTGGAAGAGGATACTTATTCTTGATCGTAATCTTATTCAATTAACAATAGTCTATACACATCCTAAAAGAACCATCCTTATTTATCACATACAAGAACGTAGCACCCCATGGTGAGACACTTAGTCGAATAAAACCCTTATCTAACAAATCTTTCAATTGTTTCTTCAACTCTTTTTTACTCTACTGGTGCCATTCTATGTGGCCAAATAGAGATAAGACAAGTATATAGAAAAAGATCTATACCAAAGTCTATCTATCTCTAAACATGGACTCTAGGAATATCATCTGCAGAGATTTCTGGAAACTATTTCAGTACAGGATCTGACTAAATAGGAGGTATCTCAACACTAAAGTAATTAAATTAGACTAAGTGATAGACACACCCTTTAGAAACTAACTTCCTCGCCTTAAGATATGAAATGAATCGACCCTTAGGCGCTGTCTGAACTGTTCCACTCTAAGACTGGCTCATTTGAAAAATAAAACATGACTACTTTAGTTCTGAAATAAACTGAGGCATGACAGGCATGAAGAAAGTTCATACCAAGAATGACATCGAATTCAACCATGTCTAAATCAACCAAATCAGCCATGGTGTTCTTGTGATTAATGGAAATGAGACAATCACGATAGACACGTTCTGCTGGAATAAATTCTCCAGCAGGGGTAGAAACACTGAATGGTTCACTATGTTGCTCAGGAATAATATCAAAGTTCATGGAAACATATGGAGTTATAAATGATAAACTCGCTCCTAGGTCTACAATGCATAAACAGTAAACTCAAAGACCTTGAATCGCTCCAATGAAAATGTTTGGCGAATTCTCATACTCTTGGCGATTGTTGAGAGCATACAAGAAGTAGCTCCCCTTTGTGCAGCCCTGTCTGTGAAGCAACTAATGATGACTAAGATTTGTTGCCCCATTACTACGGCCTTGCTTATTCTTTGTACACTCCCTCATGAAATTCCTGGTTTCAATGACCACACTTAATGAAACTCCTGGATCCCTTACGAAAAACACCAGAGTGATTTCTACCACACTTGGTGTAGGCAGGAGGTTTACTACCTCCATGCAACACACTACCCTGTGAATATGCAGGCTTAGCTCGGGATTTCTTACAATGATGCTCAACTCTGTCTCTGGGCACAAGTGCACTAGAAGATGATGGTGCATGCCCCTTTTGTTTCTGGAACATAGGAAGATTCAAACAAACTTTCTTTTGCCTAGACTTATTCCCTTGTTTTTGTACTCCTCTCGGTCCCTCATCTTTTACTCCTATACCTGCTGTACATATATCATCAACCTTGAAATGTACATATATCCAATACGCATTGCAACCCAGCTCTCATTGCTTGAAGAGCAACCCAATTCAGAAATGAACAAACTTATCCTCCTCCTCATGTCCTTATCCATGTCATGCGCATAACAAGATACTTGGGTGAATTTCAAACCATAATCATGCACACTTAACGAGTCATGGTTATGGGTGAAGAAATCACGTACCTTGGCCTCTGTCAGTTCTTGAGGAAAGAAAAGCCCGAAGAAGGCCTTTTCAAATCAAGCCCAACTCGTAGGTGGTACATATTTATCTCTACCCTCTTTCCACTGATCAAACCAAGTTCTAGCAATGTCGTTAAGTGGATAAGCAGTTATCTCAACTCTCTCAGTGTCAGCAACATCCATCACCTCGAACACATTTTTCATTTTCTCAGTGAAGTTCTCTAGGTTATTAGTAGTGCTAGAACCAATGAAGCTTAGGGGATTCTTCATCAAGATTCCAAAATCCTCAATATGTCAGCCCCCTTTTGTCAAACACCTCTTTGTACCATCCTAGCTAGTCACTAAGTATCCTAAGCGTTGGTAACTTCCCCTTGCGGTTGCACTTCAGGTGGATTGGGAAATTCTTGTTCATGAGGTTCAACTTTCCCCCTAGATGGAAAACTTCTTGTTGCTCTTCGTGGAGGCATGGTTATATGAAACACGCGCAAGCACGAATTAGAGAGTGACGATTAAAGATAAACTCTAGCGCACGAAAAGAGATATGAAAGAAGTTAGAAGTTCTCAAATGTTTTATCCTCCTAATCATAGATGTGGTGTACTTCAGACTGATGACTAAGACTCTACAGACACAGCTTCATAGACTCCCTAGGACTCATGAACTCTATGCTCTGTTACAAAGTTTCTCATGCATCGATCTTACACCCTCGACTTGGACATCACCCAATGACCATGATGTCATTGAGTGGACCCTTGACATGTCTTACTTAACTCATCGGAACACTTAAACATAAGATATAACTAAAGAAGTAGTTTTAAAGATTATAATTAGCCAATACTAGTAACCCAAGTCTTAGACGATTACAAATGAATGGAAATACTAACAAAACTAGTACTATCTGTCTATGAAGCCTCTAAAATAACGAGGGATGTTGGGACAGGATCCCCAATCATCTTTACAATTGAAAACTAAAACAATAACCAAATGATATATCCACCGAAATGATGGGAGACTCACCAACTTACTCTGAGTTGTTCACTAGATCAACAACTACGCCGAATGTTGATCCTAGTTACCTGCGTCTGCATCATAATACGATGCAAGCAAACTAGCATAAGTACATTGAGTCTACGAGTACGCGAGTTTGAATTCTAACAACACTTAAACTTTAAAAGGAGTAGGAAGGGAAACTTACATTGGCTCTGCTCATGGATAACTAACTCATTTCAATATAATGCAATTTAAAAGTAAGTGAAATATAAAGAAAAATTATTTGCAAACATTTTGTAAACTCTAAATGTAAACAAGGATACAATTTAAGATATATATATATATATATATATATATATATATATATATAAAATATACAAATATAGTGATGTATATAAAAATATAATAACTTCTGTGGGAGTTTCTTTAACCGAAAACTATCTCTTAAGACCTATAGTGATGATACATTGATCTACCTCATGCTGCCATCGCATCCTATATGCGGCCAAAGGTATAAGACCGGAACTACCTAATGGATCAACTAGTCTACTGTAAAATGTGTTCATGTAAAAAGTATGACCCATTTTCTACCCATGGTTGCTACATGGTTTATGGGGGCTGTGAGTTGTCTGAACTCTCCCCTATATCAGAGCACAATACTACTACCAAAAATATGTCGGCTCTTATGTATTAAAACATACTGATTATGTGGTTTGATATCAGTGCGCAAAATACTTAGCTCAAGGCTATCTTTGAAATTCTTTGTTTCTTAGCTTGCTTCTTATAGAAAGCTATAGTTCTTTTGTCAAAACTCGCACTAACTCTTCTTAGAAATCAAAGTTTCCTTCTTTAAATGTTTAAAAAACATTTGAAGTATCCTTTTTGGAATACTTAGTCCACGTATACCTTTGAAGGAAAGAACTTCAACTTGACTCTGTATTTAGCTGGAAACATGAGTCTAAAACAAAGTTAAAATGCTTAAATAAGACTCTTGAAAACCTTTAAGAGACTTACCTTGAGTTACTTCCTAACTTAAGACTTGACTCTTAACTTCCTTGACTTTGATCTTAGCATTCCATGAATTGAATTATGGATTCAAGGTTATAACTTGAGTTCTTTAACGATTTTTAGGTGTTTAGAAATCACTTGAAGTAATTAGAATCTTTGGACGGTGTTAATGTAACTTTAAAATGCTTGAAAGTACTAAACTATTAAAATTGTACAAAAACATAGCGTTGAGCGCGTTTAGGGAAAGCCGTGCCAGGCCTCTTTGTCAAAGGCCCCATCCTGGCACAGTGCAGGCGCGCCGCACCTTATGCTGCACAGGTGTGGCTGACGAACTTCTATCTTTATCTTCTAATCGTATTTTGCCTAATCATCCATAGTTCTATTTCCAAACCATTAGGATCATCAATATTATTAATATACAACAAATCTTACTAAGGAAACAACATCAGAAATTACTAATCAACATCAATGGGTATTTAATCAACTCAACCAAAAGGGATTAGATAAGATTTATCAAGAACTCACTTCTAATAAAGTAAACAACTCAAAAACTACATAACTCAATCAAGATTGGTGTACGTATGTATTAATACAACACGAAAGATATCTTATACCTTAGTTAGGTATCACCCCCAACAAATTCCACAAGAATCCCTTGGCGTTCTTGGCAAAATCTTGATCTTTCTCCATTCTTCTTCTTTTCTTCTCTTTTCTCCCAAGCCCTAAGCATGAAATAACTTCTCTAATCTAAACTAATTTTTTAACCCCAATTAAAATATTATAACGAATTAGGAAATAAATAGGAAAAAAGACTAGTTTCCCCTTCCATTATTCAGATTGGACTTTCCTTAATTCAGCATCCCAACTTCCGAAAGGCGTATCTCCCTCATACCATATCGAAATTATGCAAACTCGGCACTGTTGGAAATATTTTTACGAGAATTTCCCAACCATAACAAGAACTACTTCAAACTCATACTGAGATAGAAGTTATGACTATTTGAAAATGACCAAAACTCACTTTTTTAACTTTGGAAATTTTTTTGATTTTCCCTTTTCTTTTCAAAAGTAATAAATTTTAGTTTCTTAGCTTATTCTTGGCTATTACGAGTTACTAGATGTTACATAATAGGGATCGGATAGCCATATTATGGAAAGTTATATGGTATAGGATGACATGTTCTAGATAACTATGGATTGAGTCTACACATTCTTGCATAATATTGGATTGAATTGCCACATTATTGAAATATCACTTGGATAAGTTTCCACGTTCCGACATAATATTGGTATCGGACTGCAACATTTTGGCAAGCTAATTGGTTGAGTTGGGGTTCTGTCAGATAATCAACTACTTGTGGTAAATGTATGGTGTGAAACATGTTAGGTTCTATATTCTATGTAGTTAAAGCCTTGATGGTTGGGTGGTGATAGTTTTGTGTTTATGCATATGAATATATGTGGTGACGTGGATATGTTTTATAGTGTATACTTGTTGGTTAATGGCCAAAGGTCAAGGTGTCATAGGGGAGTGATGATTAGTAAGAGGTGTTCATAGGATTAAAAAAGAAAGTGGAAGACGGTTAGTGATGATTTAATAAAATTATGTGGTCTTTGTTAGGAAAGGTGAGAAGAACTAAGGGTATTACATGATCAGTGGAACGTGTAGTATTTTGAAATACTTTATGGGGTTAGCATGTTTTAGATAATGATCTAATAAACTTGGAAATCTGTTAGTTAGTTGTTGATAAAGTGGTTATCTTCAAAAGTACGATGTAAATAGGTGGTGCTCTAAGAAAGGGCAAAGGTGGAGGAGCGAATGGTTTAATGCATGAACTTATTATTAATTTCTTACATTATGAGGTAGGCGTTGGATTGACCGGACCAGTGTGTGTGATTGTAATGATACTAATCTTGCTCTCTCTTTTGAAATAGTAAGGATGGAGGGTTTGTAATGATTCAATAGGTGAAGACGAAGAAATTCTCCAACATCTTTTATCTTTCCTTCCGCCGATGGGAGCTGTGTCTTTTGTTTTTTGTCCAGTCCTTAATCTTATTTGCTCTTGTGCCTGTTAGACTAGATCCTTGGGATTGTTAATTAATTTACAAGTGTTAACTAGTTTGTGAAAAAAGTTTGTTATAAAGATTTTTCTATCTGTGTTTCGTTAATTTTTCGCAGGTTGAAACTTTTGGAATATGAAGGTTCTCCTACTTAGGTGTTAGGGTTGAGCCTTCATGGCCTCGTGGGTAGGGGCGTGGAAGTTAAATGCCTAAATTAAAGGTGGCTAAATAGGATAGTACCTTAGTAATGTCCCTGGTTCTTATAAGGGCAAATCTGCACCTTAACTCGAGAGAAATCGATATGCTAAGCGTGGCTATTGTTAAGTGTCAATATATATTAGAAAGTAAAAATTTGTCAATGTAGTAAGAAAATCGAAACAGGTCCATTAGAGAGCATAACTACATAAATTTAATCGAAATGTATACTCGCTTATCTTAAGTTTACATTACAACTTGTAAACTCCTATTTGATTCAGGAAAAAACATGCTTAATTAGTGGAGGTTCACATAATGGGAAAACTTATGGTTCTCACTACATGCATTCTGATATTGGTACACTCAAATTATACCTCCCTAAAGAAGTATAAGCGGTCGAATCAAGTAAAGAACCCAACTCTTAGGTTGGGGTTGATCCCACGAGGAAAATGGTTTGTACTTAACTTTAATGTATAATTACCTACGCTCAAATTATACCTCCCTAAAGAAGTATAAGAGGTCGTATCAAGTAAAGAACCCAACTCTTAGGTTGGGATCAATCCCACAAGGAAAATGGTTCGTTATACCCAGGGAAGATGAGTTCGCAAAGAAAAAAAAGGTCTATTATAGGCTCAAAATATTTGGATAAAAAAGGGATAACAATTTTATTTGGTTCACTTAACTTTAGCCTAGATGTTTGCTAATTTAAACAAGGGCCTATGATCCTTTACTTATTGTCTAACACAGATTCATTTTGAAGGACCAACTGGGAAAGTTCTACTTAGGTACCAACAGTTGAATAATCAAATTTTCTCAGACTCTTTTGATACCTCATCACCCTATCAGATTATCGGACACCAAGTTTGAGTGTTAGATTGAGGGTCATGCAGTGGGTACATATCTGTGTCATGATTAGAGCCACCACATTCAACATCTTTATACCTATTCATGAAAGCATTTTCTTAAAAACGGGATATCATTTATGTTTAGACATCATGCTTCATATTTCACTTTTATACTTTTGTAAAAGTTACGACAAGCCAGTTCAATAATAAAGTAGTCAGTCTCTTGGGTCAAAAGAACACATGCTAGAAAACCCCTAAGAGAGGATCACGAGTTAGGCTACTCAGACTTCACCCTAGCACTCATTTTCCATTTACCCCACCCCTAACAAAAAGGCATGCAATTGTCACCCATGCAATTGTCCCCGGCAGTGGCGCCAAAATTCTAGACGCTCAAATTATACCTCCCTAGAGAAGTATAAGCGGTCATATCAAGTAAAGAAACCAACTATTATGTTGGGGTGGATCCTACGAGGAAAATGGTTTAGACTTAACTTCAATGTACAATTTCCTTTATTTAGTCAAGTCCTTTTTGAAAACAGGAAATTTAAGAGGGGATTTTGTGAAACAAAAGTCTTTTAATATTACTAGGTAAAGAAAGTAATAGGATTAAATCTTTTGTATTTATCATATTGTGAGAGAAACTAGGGTGCAAGTTCTCCCCATAGGTTCATAATGTCGTATCTCTCGCCATAACAATTTTTCACTAGTGTTTTGCATGCAAAGTGATAAGTTAGGTATCTCTAAATCCTTGGTCTTGCATTTAGAGAATTTCACCTCGTACCTTGGTCCGGCTACGTGTGTCTAAGCTATTAACCCTTACCTTTACATCATATTAAGCATCGTATTTGATGAATGGTTTAGTTATTACTTTGCACCAATCGAGACTAGTCTATTAGATAGTATCCTACTAAATATATGTTGATAATTCTTTTCCAATTAACTACCTCCTTGGTCTGTCAAGTAGCAATAAGGCGAGTTCTAACGTGTGCACTCGTCAAAAAGAATTCTAAGTGAAAGATATATCAATGCATGAAATAAACTATTTGAGAATTGTTATTAAGATACGTTTACTTTGTTAATCACCCATAGTTTCCACAACCATAGTTGTGGATTTAGTTACCCACATAGTTGATAAACAATAAATCATGAACTTACTTTGATTAATTCCAAAAATTCAACTTGAAACCACAAAACTCAATTTAAAACCAAATAAAGAAATTTGACTTAATGCCAATATTGCGAAAACAAATCTCCAAGAACAAACTAAGAAAAATAGTAATAGAATCCAACCCCAAAAACAAGGTTTCACACCCTATTTATAACAAATATTGTCCTAAATTTAAAAGAATTCAAATAAAGAAAGTTGTCCAAAAAACGTGACTTCAATCGACGACCCACACAGATGGTCTGTCGATGAAACAAAGGACCGTCGACACCCACCGTAAGTCCAGACTGAGTATCTTTTTTTAGCCTTAAACTAGCATCTTCTCTGATCCAATCGACGGACAAACAACACGATCCGTCGATGCACCTACGGTCCGTCGATCCCTTCCATCGTCCATACTTAGCTTTTCTTCAATTTTGGGTACTGGGAAATTCTCTGATCAGATCAATGATTTAACAGGATGGTCCGTCTATTAATCAACAAACTGTCGATCCTTCCATAACCCCAAACTTGGTCAGAATTCTCCGAGTTGCTTCCATATGCCTGAACCTTCAGTCGACGTTCATTATTTATGGTCGATCGATGAAACGACATTTCGTCGATTGCCTTCGTGGGTTACCTCTGCAATAAATCTCAGTTACCTTCTGCGTTTTTGTTTTGGACACCTTTCTTGCAAAACAAACATAAAAACATATTAAAACTTCTACAAAAAGGCTCTAGACACACAACAATCTTAAGGAAAAGTATTGAAAGTACCGTGAAACCACGATACATCAAATATCTTTGTTGAGTGGGAGCACGTTATGTTTCTTAAGTTCTTAAAATATATTCAATTTTCTTATTTGAGTATTTGGACTATTCTTGTTAGAGAGGGGTACTTATTTTATAAAAGATAGGTGATATAGGGCAAAAAGTTGTTAAGTAAATACTTAGGGTGTATGATGAATCAAGGTGGGAAAGACATTTGTGAGAAAGAACAAGCTTGTGTTAACGGATTAAAGATCTGTAAAAGGAAATTTTATATGCACAAATACTATATTATGGAGTCTAGGTCTAGGATAAGTTAGGAAGATGTTGGAGGACGAACAAAGCTTCAAGTGTGGGGTAGTGATCATAACCGTATTCATATGCTTAGAAACCAAATAATACCCATATTTAGAAGAGTTTAGAATCATTTTATAATGATTTAAACTCATGACGAGTAATTTGATTGTATATGTACTAACCAACATGATTAGTAGTGTAGGTAAGATTAGAGGAAGAAATAAGCACAGATGTGGGCATCGGAAATCACAAAGTGATCCAAGTTGAAAATAATCGAGAAAGAGAGTGAAGAAATTACGTGCAAGTAGGATTTGTATCCTCTCCGCGTCGCACAGAGGAATTCTAGTCATGGTGAGAATTAGCAATGTGGGACAGAATGTTTCGTCTCCTCTCCGCATCACAAAGAGGGAATTTACACTTTTTTCGCAAAAAGCAATCATAGGCAGAACCGTCCATGCCAATCTCGCGTCGCAGAGAGGAGAAAATATCTTCAAACTGAAACTGATAAACCTCTCCACATTGCGCTACTCCTCACTAGTTTTAGTCCGTTTCAACTTTAGTATGAGTAGATTAATGTTTTATTTCATAAAATATTCATTTTCCTGGGTATTAAAGAACAACTATAGAGAGAGCTATTTCATTAATTTTTAGGGTTCTTTCCTAAGCTATTCTACTTTCGATCAACATATGATATTTAAACTTGGCTTGATCGAAAATATTATCACGAGTAGCGAATTTTGCTAGTTCTAGGGCTGCGGCTATGTGATGATTGTAATTTAGTGAGTTTTTATGGGTTGACATTAACTATCATGTAAACCTTTCTTATGTTCTTGTTTTTCGTATTTCATGCCTGATCACCATTGAAATAAACATATTGTGCGAATTGCAATCTGGAGAGGAGTAAGAGGATCAATCATAGAGCATAAGGGGCATTATTTTCTCTTAATAATTTGAGTTAATTTGTATATAGAATAGGGATATACATATAAACCTTGCTTATTAATTATACAGGAAGAAGTATTAATGCTAAATAATTAGGTCCAATCTATCCCCGTTCAATGATGTAGTTAGGTTGTTGTCACATCCGGGTTTACCCCCTAGACTTAAGCGGCGGCGTCTTCCTTTACAAGGACAAAGACTAGCCTCTTAGTCTCATGTCATTACATTCATAGGTTGAATAATGCGGAAAAATTTAAAACTTTCATTATAACTACTTGGAGGTTTGCATAGACCTCTACATACACATAATATATAGTCATATCGAGTATACATGGACCCTTCATATAGAAGGTTACATAGCCTTCTACTTTTGTTGCACATATATATATATAAAATATTGATATAATCTCAACGATTGTCTGATTTCATACAATCTAAACGATTATCACAGTATGGGCATAACACTTACATCAATCCAACAAGACCCCATATACGTCATACAAAAGTATACTATTCAATTGAAACGGAAAGAAATGAAAGTGTCTTTAAACTCGTAACAATCCCGTAAGCTAGATGATGGCATTGGCCTCGGAAGTTGAGGACCTACCCTACTTTGATGAAAGGAAGAATCCAAGCCTTCAACAATGTCGCCTTCCAAACTCTTCAACGACTGGAACCTAAAATGTTTGGGAAAAGGGGAAGAAAATGGGATTTTTACTCCACATGTACTAAGTATGAGACCTTATGCACATATACAAGCAAAACATGCTAAAAAGGGACTTTTAGTCAATACGTGCCATTTTACCCCTTTAGGAACCTAATGCAAAGCCAAGCAAGTCATATCAATCAACAAAACATGCTTACTAACTCAACAAGCAATAAGTATTCCAACATACTTGAAACCATAGTTTGCTACAACCCTATCATCAAGGAATAACATCACAAGAATATATAAGAGTCAATCTTATCATAATAAGCAAGACCACTACTCATGAGTCCAAGTCAACAAGTGCAATGACCAGCAAATCCCCATAACCTTACTCAAGCAAGTATCCTCAACAAGAAACCATGACCAACGTAGAACTTCACATAATATAATGTTTAGGTTTATACTTCATTATATATTGACATTATAACCCAAGGCATACTCATAAGTGAACTCATCATCATATAGTATAAAAAATGTGCCATATTCATCATATATACATCATATATTATCTTAACATAAACATATATAAGAAACTCCTCCTAAGACTCCCCTCAAGGCTAACTAGTGCATTGTTTAGGTAGAATCCCATACCCCTACCTAGATCAAGCTAGACCTCTTAGGTTATCTACCTTAGAGTTCAAGTCCTTTAATTCATTTTATCTTTTGAGAACATCTTGCCCTAACCGACATAGATTATATGAGCTAGTGTGAAATCAGGTGTCATAAGACCCTACACCGAAAGAAGGAGGACCACTTGCAAAGGTAGTACCAAAACATAAAATATAGCAACTACGTGGATCCACTAGCTAGTATTCCAATGGGGGTAACATAGTTCAAGAACTAGGAGATATAGTTGGGACCCTCTTTATGTGCCATGCATTATATTCTCCAATCTCAAGAGTAATGTAGTGTTCCTACTTTCCCTATGTGGGAAGGGACACTCCTCAATCTAGTTAACTCGGTGCTAAGCTAGAGTCCCTTTTTGAAATGTCCTTAAGCCTTTAATTATCAATCATAACTTAGGTTAGGTCACAGGGTCTACCCTTTGTATAATCATCATCATCATCAATAGCTCAATAAGAATTGTATGAGTATAAGTCTTTTTATCATAATTCATATAAGTAAGGTTAACACATTAGCATTTCATAGCATATCAAGGCACATTGATAGTTTTCACCATCCTTATATCACATACAACTTAATCAACCTCACAAGATAGTCAAGAAATTTAAATTCAACATCATACATCCCTATAATCCTATTATAAGGCATACTCCAATGTAACATCATGACTTAACAATAATTTCTCACAATTGGAATTAAAGATAGAGATTCTAAGACTTACAAAATCTTCCTCATAGTCTATCATAAATGTCTTACCATCAACCCATAACTCAACCCAATTTGGGGAATAACATCATTACACAATGATAACCAATAGGATAACAAGGCCAATTGCATCTCTATAACACATTTCAACACTAGATCATAACTTAAGACAAGATACATAGGCTAATTTCACAATACAATTTATAACCTAAACCCAATCTCAAAAACTAGCATTATAGGCCTACAATTCATCTTAATTAAATCATAATAACACCATAGGATAGTAATCTAATCAACAACCAAATCAATGGACTGATCATAATACAATATGGATCAATATAACAAGCTAGGGTTAGGGATGGAGGATCATATTCATGAATTTAGCCCCAAACCACTAACAATTACCATAATCCAGTTGAAATTGATGTTAATCTATTCAATATAACCTAAAGAAATTATCAACAACTCAATCCATAACTTCAATTTTGTAATTGAATGAAAACCATAAGAAAATTCAACTTTTGAAATCCATTTTGAAGGAACCCCTTGAGGAAAGTGTTCAAAAGGTGAATTAGATCTCATACCTTAACGTTTGACAACAGTTTCATGGTTAATTTGTCCCTTTCAAGCCCCCAAACCCTAATCCTTGGTAGTCTTTAATGGTGAGTTCAAGTAGATAGAGAAAGAAGAGCGAAGGAAGAGAGTTTATTTGTGAGTTGTGTTTAGATTAATGAGGGTTGGGGGTATTTATATGGGGACTGAATCAACTTAATTAGACTCCCTTGAACCCCTAATTAATCACCTAACCCCCTAACCAATAAATGAAACTAACTTAAATTGTGCAGGAAATTTGACCCTCACAAATGAGACCCCACACGACGGGCCATTGGTAAGTCGACGGACAACACCCCCCTCTGTCCTGCACTGCGTTGTCTTGGTCAGAGACTGTGCAGGCGAGGGGCTTCCTCCAGTTGTCTAAGTGTGCGATGATGGTGGAATCAACGCCTCGTAGATCCACACACGGACCGTATCCTGCACCTTTGCACTCTGTCGATGAGTTCAAAGATTGTGCGGGTGAAGTGACCTTCTCAACAAGCCTAAGTGTGGGATGACGGTGGCACCGACGCCCCGTTTGTCCACACACAGTCCGTCTTCTGTCCCGTTGATGAACACTGCTAGACAGTGTTGCTTCAAACACTAGGGTCCTCCTCAAGGGCCCTTGGTTGGTCCTTGGGGAGTCGTACCCGGACGTTTGTACCATGGAACAACCTAAACACCTATTATCTACCCTTCCACAAATTTTCGTACATTTCCTACTCTTAAAAATTAATCAAATAGCCTAAGGCACACAAACACCCCTTTGAACCAACTTCTCGAACGTCATGGACGTTTTTGGACGTTTTGGTTCTTAAACTTCCTAAATGACCTATATTCAATAAAATGGACTAAAAACAGTACTTAGACCTTATGAAACCTATGTTAGGATTTACAACACATCTTGAATTTTCAAGGTGTTACATTATCCCCCCTTAAGAACATTCATCCCCGAATGACACTAAAATTCTTTTGAAGGAAGGAATAGACTCAAGACTAGCAGCCCAACCAATCAAGAACATCAAAATCAACCTAAACCATGCCATTTAAACATGAAAAATATGAAAACTCATATTACCACACATAAGGCTCAAAACACTTCATGATGAGGCATTTCCTTCTTACAACACTTATGAACTCAACATACATTACATGAGTCAATTAGCACAAAGTTCAACATAACAACATGCTACGTACATATCATTTCATAAAGACTCTCCATACCAAAATGCACAACATAACTCAACAAGTAAAAAGCAAAATTTCAAGTTTTCAAAAGACATATTACAGTAATTTCGCTGTAAAGCATTCAAAAATGCATACTTTGCAAACTTCACCCAAAAATCAAGAAACCTTAAATTTTAGCCATATTTATATTATTAGAAAGAATGACTAACCTTAATTCTCAAAAAGATTAGGGTAATGGGACTTCATGTCGGCCTCGACATTCCATGTTGCCCCCTCAATTTGATGATTCTTCCATAACACCTTTACTGAAACCACTTCTTTATTTCTCAACTTCTTGACTTGCCTATCAATAATTTGAACTGGAACTTCCTCACAAGAGAGGTTATCCTTGATACCAAGACCCTCAATAGGAAGAATGGACTCGAAATCACCGATACACTTTTTCAACATAGAAACATGGAAAACCGGATGAACCCAAGCCAATTCACTAGGAAGTTTCAATTCATAGGAAACCTTACCAACCCTTTGCAAGATTTCATAGGGACCCACATAACAAGGACTCAACTTCCCATTCTTGCAAAATCTAACCATCCTTTTCATTGCTGAAATTTTCAAATACACCTTATCACCTTCTTCAAACTCCAAATCCCTTCTCCAATGACCGGCATAAGACTTTTGCCGAACAATAGGTCATTTGCAACCGCTTCTTTATGATATGAATATTTTCCAAAGTCTTATAAATCAACTCGGGACCAAAAAGTGATGGCTCACGCACTTCAAACCATACAATATGAGACCTACGCCTCCTACCATACAAGGCTTCAGAGGGAGCCATGGAATTGGATGAGTGGAAACTATTATTATAGGAAAACTCCACCAAAGGTAAATGTTTATCCCAATTTCCTTTAAAATCAATAATGCATGCCCTAAGCATAACTTCAAGGGTTTGTATCGTACGCTCCGCTTGACTATCCTTTTGGGGATGAAAAGCGGTGCTCAACTTCACCGTAGTGCCCAACCCTATTTGGAACGTCCTCCAAAATCTAAATGTGAATTGTGCGCCCATATCCGATATAATAGATAACGGAATGCCATGGCAACACACAATCATCTAGGAAGATTGTTGCATAATCCTTCGCTGAATACATAGACTTGATGGGAATAAAGCGAGCGGACTTAGTTAATCGATCCACAACCACCCATATGGAATCATATGACTTTTGAGTCCGAGGTAAACCTACTAAAAAGTCCATATTGATGTTTTCCCACATCCAAGAAGGAATTTGGATCTCTTGTAGTAAGCCACCCGACTTTTGGTGTTCGGTCTTTAATTGTTGTCAATTCGGACACATAGAGTCAAACTCCTTAATGTCCCCTTTTAGACCTTCCCACCCATATATCTTTCTTAGGTCATGGTGTACATTTTTGTCGAACCCGGGTGAATTGAGTAGCGGGACCCATGTGATTCTTCTAGGATTCGATCCCTTAACCCATCTACATCGGGAACACACAATATCCCGTTCACACCATCCCCCCTAAGGAGAATGATTCATTCAACTTACCGAGAACTGATTCTTTCAACTCCATTAAGGCTAGATCAATGTGTTGTTTGGATTTACCTCAACCATTAGAGATGACTCGGAGTTATAATGAACAATAGCACCTCCATCCGTAGAACTCTCCAACCTCACCCCAACCTAGCTAACCTATGTACTTCCCATGCTAGGTCCTTCTTGGCTTCGTCAAGATGGGATACACTACCCATAGTCATACGACTTAGGGCATCCGCAACCACATTAGCCTTGCCGGGGTGATGAAGGACACTCATATCATAATAACAACTCTAGCCATCTTCTTTGTCGGAGATTCAAATCCTTTTGGGTAAAAACATACTGGAGACTCTTATGATCGGCAAAGACATCAACATGAACCCCATACAAGTAATGCCTCCAAAATTTTAAAGCAAACACCATGACCGCTAACTCAAGGTCATGAGTGGGATTATTTCTCTCATGTACCTTAAGTTTCCTAGAGGCATATGCTATCACTTTGCCGTGTTGCATAAGCACACACCCCAAACCTACTCGAGATGCATCACAATACACTACAAAACCATTTGTACCCTCCGGTAAAGTCAACACCAGAGCGGAAGTGAGCCTATCTTTCAACAATTAGAAACTTTTCTCACATGCCTCCGACCACTCAAAATTCTTACTCTTTTGGGTTAAAGTAGTCAAAGGAGACGCAATAGACGCAAAACCATCTACAAACCTTCGATAATAAACCGCTAGACCCAAGAAACTCAGAATGTCGATTAGAGTCAATGCTCCATGCCAATTTTTCACCGCCTCCATTTTCCTTGGGTCTACCTCAACGCCCTCACTAGAGATGATGTGCCCAAGAAATGTCACCGACCTTAACCAAAACATACACTTGCTATCTTTGTCAAACAATTGATGTTCTATAAGGGTTTGCAATAACACCCTCAAATGACCCATATGATCACACTCATTATTCAAATATACTTACATATCGTCAATGAAGACAATGACAAATGAATCTAGGTAATTTCGAAAAACTCTACTCATTAATTTCCATAAACGACGCTGGAGCATTAATGAGACCAAAAGACATGACCAAAAACTCATAATTCCCATACCTAGTCTGAAAGGATATCTTTGGTATATCCTCACCTCTCACCCTAATTTGGTGATACCCCGACCTCAAGTCTATCTTTGAAAAGTAGCTCTCCCCTTGGAGTTGATCAAACAAGTCATCAATCCGAGGGAGCGGGTACTTATTATTAATGGTGACCTTGTTGAGTTGGCGGTAATCAAAACACATTATCAAGGAACCATCTTTCTTCTCACAAACAAAACTGGAGCACCCCACGGAGAAATACTAGGCCTTATAAAACCCTTATCTAGTAAATCCTTGAGTTGAGGCTTCAACTCCTTTAATTCGGGCGGAGCCATCCGATAAGGAGGAATTTGATATGGGATTTGTATCCAGTAGCAAATCAATTCCAAAGTCAATTTCCCGTTCTGGAGGAATACCGGGAAGGTCATTAGGGAAGACCTCCGGAAACTCACTCACTATGGGTACCGACTCAATCGGAAGAATTTCAGAGTCTAAATTGTGGACTCTTACTATGTGATTTAGACAATCATTTGAGATCATTTTAATTCTTTTAGACAAGACATGATACGACCTTTAGGAATATAATTTCCCCATTTCAACTAAACAACATGTTCATTAGGGAAGTTAAACCTCAATACTCTTGTGCTACAATCAATGGAGACAAAACATGCATGCCACCAATCCATACCCAATATAATATAAAAATGAAGCATATCGAGTTCTACTAGATCAACATAAGAAAATCTATTGGTAAAAATTATTGGACAATTTCTATAAACCCTTTTTGCAACAACCAACTCACCCATCGGAGTAGACACTATAAAATGTTCATGAAAAATATCAAACTTTTTAGCTACTAGAGGTGTAAAAAATGATAAAGTAGCGTCAGGATCAAGTAAGGCATATAGATATTTTGTGAAGACTTCCAACATACCAGTCACCACGTCGGGAGAAGTCTCTTGCTCACCTCTAGAGCGGAGAGCATAGAAGCGATTCTTCTTTGGAGAATCACTAGAACCACTTGCTTGAGCTTGACCACTACCCTTGTCTAGAATATTAAAGTTTGGACAATCTCTCATCTTGTGACCACTCTTGCACAACTAAAGAAATTATCCGTACCCTTCGGGCAATCACGATAGTGCTTCCTACAACACTTTCCACAATTTGAATTCCAATTTGGTGAATTAGTACCTTTTCCCTTCTTGAATTTAGGGTTTGACACCCTATCAACACTAGCTTTGGGAATTTGGAAGGTACTTGATTAGAAACCCGCTTCTTAACTCTAGGCTTGTCTCGTATTTCAAGCATATTCTTTGAAGAACCTCCATCATGTGACCTTTCTCTCTTAGCACCTCTACTCTTTCGCTTAGACCTTGCCTCCTCAACCCTTCTTGCATAGACCATAAGACGGGAAATGTTCATGTTGTCATGTAGCATGGCCGAACAACATTTCTCTTGTAAGTCCTCCGACACCACCGTCACAAAACAACTCATTTGTTCTCTAGGATCGGAGACCAAAGAAGGAGCATATTTGGACAACTTAATTAATTCCAAAGAGGACTCATGGACACTCCTTCCTCCTTGGCGAAGGTTGATGATCTCCACCACATTTTCCTCCCTCATATTACTAGGAAAGAATTGATCTAGAAAATACGCCTTAAAGATCTCCTAAGTCACCGAACCACTCCTCAATGGCGTATTATCCCTCCATTGCACATACCATGCTTGCGCCACATCCTTGAGTTGATAAGTGGCCAACTCGGCTTTCTAACTTGTGGACAACCCCATATCCAAAAGTATTTTAGAGACTTCATCGATTGATTCTTGGGGATCTTCATCAACCTTAGACCCATAGAAAGTAGAAGGGTTCATTCGAGTGAAGTCCCTTAGATGGGAAGCCATAGTTGTGACTTGTTGATGAGGATGGGGCACAACCTCCCGGTTTTCTTGAGCCGTCATAGCTTGGTCTTACGTAGTGGCCGCTTGTTCTTGAGTGGTGATAGCTTGGGCCATTTGAAAAAGAGCGGTCCTTATATTCTCATCCTTCAAAGGAGGAGGATTGGCCGGTGCTTGTTCCACATTAGCATCTTCTTCAAGTGGAGGAACTTGCTCACCACGGGGAGGATCTCCCGGATTGGAAATTTCCTCTTCAAGTCGTCGAGCCGCATTCCTTCGAGTGTTCATGCTTCCTATAAGCAAACAATAGGATTAGATATAAAATCACACCATAAGTATACTCTATCGGCACAATATAGGATTTCCAAGAAAGAGAGCGATTCCTAAGCATCATATAAGTTCCTACTCATAAGTGTGGCATGCTTCAAAATTATGAATACTAACCTACATAGACGTGGTAGAGAGAGAGACATAAATCAACGATATTCAACCTCGTGCTTTGATACAAAGTTTGTTACATCAGGGTTTACCCCCTAGACGCAACCGGCGTAGTCGTCCTTTACAAGGACTAAGGCTAGCCTCTTAGTCTCATGTCATTACATTCATAGTTTGAAAAATGCATACAAATTTAAAACTTTCATTATAACTACTTGGAGTTTTACATAGACCTCTACATACACATAATATATAGTCATATCGAGTATACATAGACCCTTCGTATAGGAAGGTTACATAGTCTTCTACTTTTATTGAACTTACACACACACACACACACACACACATATATATATATATGTATATATATATATATATGTATATATATATACATATAT
>NC_028637.1:43174221-43269881 GCF_001406875.1 Solanum pennellii | reverse complement strand
ATATATATATATATATATATATATATATAATATAGAAATAGTCTCAACTATTGTCTCATCTCATACCATCTAAACGATTATCACAATATAGGTATAGAGGATCAAGAGATGCAGAAAAGGCAAAGAAGTGATTGACAAAGGAGAAAGACATAGTATTGATATTTCTAAGACTTCGAAGAAAAATGACTGCATAGAATGGACCGTTGATCTTCAATACGGCTTAGTGAAGAATGTAAGTTTACTTTATAAATTAATTTTCTCTACATTTAATTACGGTTTAGTGAAGAATGTAAGTTTACTTTATAAATTAATTTTCTCTACATTTAATTTCTACATATGTAATGAAATGAATAGTGAGATTCATACTTACAACTAAAATTAAAATTGTTTGGCATAAATGTATAGTGACTATTTTATTTCTATGTACCTTATATTGATCTATCAATATTGTGGTAGTGATAATATTAAAGTAACATTCTAATGTATAATGCAGGTTGCTTACATAACAGATTCCCGAGATTATTAATGTTCCAGGTCTTACAAGGATGCAAGTCACCAGTTATTTGCAGGTACATCCTTAAAAAGATTAAAAGACCTTCACAAGAAATATTGAAAAAAATTATTGTTCACTTCTTCTTCTTTTTTCAGAAGGGTATCTTAATTATGAATTCATTATATTTAATTATACATATTATAAATTCATAGGCTATTTTGAATTAAATCAGTTGGATGGACAACTATTAGGGTTGAAGAAATTGAAGTGTTAAAAATTAAATATTATACATATATGTGTGTGTGTCTTTGGTAACGGGGGATTTGTCTCGCAAAAATACATTTTTTATCAAATAGATTTATTTTTTTGGTTACTAGAAAATATTTTCTTGGAATGACCTTTCATCAACACTTGCGACATCCATTTCTAAAACCATCTTAATATTAATTTGATATCAAAAAATCATTCAGCTACCTCCCCAGGTATTGTTAAGGGTCTGTTTACCCTCTACTCTCCCTAGACCTCGCTTGATAAAATTTTACTTGTTATGTTGTTGTATCAGAAAGCATTTATTGGGTCTATCAACCACAATTTCAAGTTCAACAATACTACCTCAACCCATTTTTGTCGGCAAAAAATATTGATGGTGGTAGGCTACAACAACAAAATTCCCCGTTATGTGATTTGCAAGGCTCATGTATTGGGAGATGTGATAGTAATTTTAACATGGCGTTTAATAGTGGGGTTCATCATGATTACAACTTGAATCTTCAAACTCAAAACGATAGTATCTTGAATCTTAATCAAGAACATGTATTGACAAATTCAACTAGTCAATGATGACTGATACAATTGGTGGAAATGCGATAATCTATGGATCGGGAGCAACCAATAATAATTTTAGCAATACATCGGTGAACAAAACATGCATGTACCAAGCAATACTATAGCAGCATTAAATACGAGTGCTAATGAAGGAAGTGATTTAAATGAATGGAAAAATTGTGATAAGTATTTTAATTTGCATTATATGGATAATCTATGTAAGAATATTGAAGATTCTAGTTCGATCCTACCCAATGGACATGGAAATGAGAATGATCAAATTTATTTTGTTGATCAGGTTTGTGCTTCTATCGAACTTTGCTGATTACTATTTAGTTATTATCGGAATAGATTGTAACTATCTACATATGCAGGTGGCAAGCAGTTTCAAGGAAAATCAAAATAAAGCATAAACATGATTAGTCAATGCTACAAGCGACAACTCGAACACATAAGGACTTACAGAATGAAAGTTTTTTTATCAAGTTGTTGCAATTATTTAATTTAAATTTTCATATTCTGGGAATTAGTTTTTACATGACTTGGATATCTTGTACTTAGAGAAAGCGAAAGGAATATTTTTTCCCAAAATAAGAGAATGTATTTGAATTACAAGGCTTGAGACAACATTGTCTAACTTAGCTTTCTTTTTATCTTCTTCTCTCTTCCCTTTCTTCATTTCCATCACATTTTTTTCTTTTATGTCATCTCTTATATTGGTTTCTATGATATAAAATACAATCATTTATATTTTACTTTAAATACCGTAAAAAATCCATCTTTCACCTCTAATGTAGCTTTAGAATTAATTTCAGATGAGAAATGCCATATGTGTAGTAATTATGATCAATTGTGAATCTGAAAGAAGAATATGTGACAGAACTTTAAAGGACCTTACAGAAGCAATAACAAATATTATATATCTTGGGAGTTTCTTCCAATTGCACATGTTTTCATGTCATTAGAGCTAAGCATATGTTCAGTAATATAAAATTGATGTGTTAAAGAGTGCTGAGAGTGATTTCGATTGTAAATTTTCTGGGATGGATGTGACTCAATATTTCTATCCAATTTTCCCCCATATCATCAAGTACATATTTTGCATTATCTCGCAACTAGAAAGAACTAAAAAAGAGTATAAAATCTAAATATACTAATTATTGGAAAGAATAGGAAAATCTGGAAATTTTAATCAAGTTAAAAAAATGTGAGTTTTTTGGTCAAATTCAAACAACAATTATTCCTAGATCAGGATGAGTTAGGAAAAGTTCTAGGTATTTTTGGAAAGCCCATACAATAATCTTTCCAACGTCGCGGAGTTTGCATGATTTTGATATCGTATGAATGAGTTAAGCCTTTCAAAAGTTGGGCCATTGGAGGAAAGTCCAATCCGGATATGGGAAGGGAAAAGTTGTCTATTCCTTACATAAATTAAATAATTCATTTGAGGAATTAAATTGGGGTAAAAAACAAGACTTTGTTTAGTTTAGGAAAAATATGTTTCATGCTAAGGCTTGTAGAGGAGAGAAAAGAAGAGAAAAGAGGAAAGAAATGAAGAATCGCCTAGAATGCTCAAGCTTTGCGTGTGGATTTTGTTTCGGGTGATTCCTTAAAAGGTATGCGAGATCACAAAGTGTTGGTTTAGTTCACCCAAATGCCAATCTTTTTTAATTCAGCGAATCTAAGCTATTTGAAGGTTAATAAATTAAGTTTTTGACAAACATTGTTGAAGTTTTCGAAGTTGTGTAGTCAAAGTTTTGATTCATGTTTCTGGGTGTAATTTTTTGGTTTAATCTATTGGTTATTGAGGGTACTAATGATACTATGTTTTTGGTGAATGAACCATGGATGTTTGGAGGCTTTAGACATAAAAACGAAGGAGAAATGTTGAGAACACCTGGGTAATGTAGTTAGGGCATCGTGCCTTTCAAATCCCACAAGATAGTTTATGTCCGTAGGGTCTTGGGAAGCCGCGCCAGCCAGAGCATCGTACCACACTATTTGAGGTTTGCGAGATGGAACCCCGAGCCTCTCAGAGTGCGTGGGACGCTTGATCTCTTCATTATTCCCCCCACCTTTTCATACTAGTTCCTAAGTGATGTACAAATATTTCCAAGTTGAGTCCAACACTCTAAGGTAGATCTAAACATCATGAAATCATCCATAAATATGAGATCATGAACCTTTAATCGATAATCCAATTCAAGAATATTAAGATCAAAGTCAAAGAAGATATGAGTCGCGTCTAGAAATTAAGAAGGAAGTTAAAGCAAAGTAATTAAAAGCTCTCTAGATTCTTAACTATGTTTTAACTTTGTTTTTAAGACTCAAGGTCAATTTAAGTAAAGAGTAAAGGGTTGAATTCATTTCTCAAATGTTATAAGGGAACTAAGTATTCTTTAAGAGGTTATAACTGTTTTCAAAGAGGTTATAAATGTTTTCAGAGTTAAGATAAGAGGAAACTAAAATCTCCCAAAGAGTTAGGAGATTGAATAGAGAACATTGATTTCGGGAGAGCTTTTAAAGTTAAGTGTTGAGCAATTATCTCAACCAAAAGAAAGAAGTTGTCTTAAAAAAGCCTGAGCTAAGTATATATTTTGGATTAGTATTGAGCAATGATATAAGGATGCGAGGTCATTATCATTCAAGTATCCATAAACCATGTAGATATCATGGATATCAATTGGTCATACTTCTTAGACGATCACATAAGTTAAGCTAGTGGATAAAGTAAGGTAAAAAGTTCTATGTGATGACAAAGTACAGGTCAGTTCTGGTCGCGTGGGCAAGACATTGTACCACCACTTAGGCCCATACTGGTGGTTGTCGGTTAGAAAATCTCCCACAGACATCATTAACTAAGATTAGCAATGAATTTTATTTTAAACGACAAGAATGATTCTTCGATGAATCATAGTTTAAGTAAACTAATTAAATAGTTATATTGTTACATTATAATTACATTGAATAAGTTCAATTAATATACATGAATTTAAGTAATCACATATCTTTTCAGATTAATATGAAATGGATATCTTTTATGATTATTGTTATAGTGGTTAAAGTTATTTATTTTAATAAATACACTATAAATAATGTACTATGAAATTATTTATTAAATTGTCCATGCATACCTCCATAATTTTTGATAGACTTTAGTTAAATGCAATAAGTAAAGATTTTTGTTTTTCAAAACAAAAGTTATACAATCCTAATCGTACTTTTTTGGTATAGTCATATGATATAAAGTTTTTTGGTCACAATATTAATAATGTTACAATATATGAAATTTGTTAAATATGAACAAAATTATCTATTCCCGTGAGGTATAATATAATTTAATTCTAATTGCAAACTTCTCAAAATATTTCTGCAATTGTATGTGATGAAAACAATTACGACTTTGAAAAAAAGGATTTTTACATTGGAACTACATGCATATAAAAAAGTTGCTTTGATGAAAATATTCCTAAATACTTGTGACAATTTGTATTAAGAAAGACAATACGAAGAGAGAGTGAGAGAAGAACTAGATCCAACGGAGATCATGTGAATGTTGATAATATTGGTAATGTATTGTGGTAAATAAAGAATTCGAGAGAAGATTATGCTGTTTAATAATGAGGAAAAAGGTAATAATCTTAATGATACTGGAAGGGAAACATACAAATTAAGGAGAAAGATATGTTTAAAAAGCAAAGAAGTAATTGACATAGGACAAAGATAGAGTGTTGCTATTTCTAAGACGCTGAAGAAAAAGGACTGCATTGAATGGACAGCGGATCTTCATGCAAAATTCAATGAATCCACACATGACTTGGTGAAGGACGTAACTTTACCTTGTTAATTTGTTTTTTCCCTAGAATTAGTTTCTATATATCTCGTGAAATGAATACTGAGATTCATACTTACAACTAATGTACTAAAATTGTGTGGATTAAATGCATAGTCATTATTTGATTTATATTAATGACCTTATTATTTAGTTCTTATATTATTAAGTGGTCGTCGGATTGTTTAATGATGCCTACCGGTATGTGTGGTACTCTGGCTATGACTTTTTACAATATCTGGATGCATGGTTGGTGATGTTTTAATAGGTCAAGATGAAGAGATTCTCCAGCAGCTTTTATCTTTCCTCCGTCGGTGCGAGTTGTATATTTTGTTATTTTCTCCAGTCTTTATTCTTAATAGCTCTTGTGTCGGTTAGACTAGATTCTTATGGTTGTTAATTACCTTAGAAGTCTTAACAGTGTTGTGAAAAAGAATTTTTTATAAAGAATTTTTTGTCTATTATATTTTTTTTCATTAATTTTCCGCATGTATAAAACTTTTGGGTATGAATGTACTTCTACATAGGCTTCAGAGTAGGAGTCTGCTCGTCCCGATGGGTTGGGTCACGACAAATTGGTATCAGAGTCTAGGTTACATGTCTCCCCGTACAAGAGAAAGTGTTGACTATGCGCCTGCGGATTACTATGTTGACATCCACATTTATTCTACAATAGGCTTGGAAGCATTCTAGGAATTGTTCCACTCCTTCCCTCCTTTTGTACCTAAGTGTCGCTTGTGGTATGACTTGATTCCAACTGGTATATCATGATTCCAATTGGTATCTCAACCAGGTAACTCTGATGTTGTGATTACAACTAATGGGATACAATCAAAGTTAGTTAGAAATTTGAAGGTTCCCATTGGTATCTAACCTTAAGGGTCGTAGGAGGCAAACTAGTAATGGTCATCTATGGGACGAACTAACCTATAAAGTAAGGTGAGTATGGCTTGTAATTTTAGTTGTGAATATGTGACCTCAGGTTTATCGTTGTTAGTGTTTTGTGTCTAGATTTTGAAGTTGTGTAAATTGTTGGATGAATCTTTAGAATGTGCAAGTGTAATTCCCTGAAAAGCATGAGATTTGTCTAGAGAAGCTCTAATCACTAAGTATGTGAATGTCTAGGTGTATTCGGAGTGTGTGAGGGGGGCTCTAATGTAGACTTCTTTATAAAATTATGGGTTGAATATCGTGTACCCTAGTTTGAAAAATTGAGTAGTTCGTTGCAATAGTAAAATGGGGAACCTGGAAGAATCATGCATAGTGGAAAAGAACCCATAAAAATTTTGACCTGAGGTCTAGCACTGTCGAGACGCTGCAACAGAATTATTTCCACTGGTGTGGTGATTCTACAATGGGATTTATCCCGCTAGCTCGATATGAAGGGAGGAAGAATCCTCGCATGTTTTTCCGTGAATACCCTATCTTCAAAATACCAACTCGTAAAGGATCCAATCAATCACTGTAACACCCGAACTAGTATTCAGCAAAATAGTAGCGAAATTTAACTTATGATTTAGTAAGATCTTCCTTAGACATCCAAAACAATAATCCATGTGCTACAAAAATATAGAAATTATCGAAATGATAAAGAAAAAAACAAGTTCGTTCTAAAAATCTAAAAGCAGGAAGAAAAAGAAAGCGAAGCAGCAACATATCAGGAACTCTCACACTGGGTAGTGTCAATAACGGAGTCCATGCCCTCGAGGTGTTCCAAGCCAGCCCAAGCCTCGTTTAGCTTTGGAAACTGGGACAGTCTTTTGGGTGAAGTTGGGGTACTACCTTGTCCGAGCAACACAAGTAAAAATGACATTAATATTTTTCCACATTCGGGCCATAAGGCGATCCCTATCCATTATCTTCCTTCTATTTTGGTAAAGATGGCTGCGGAGCAACTCCAACTCGAGGGAAGTGCTACAAGGAACCAGATTCTTCCATACCGTCTGTAGATCAATTTCAACCTGTGCTCTAGAGATTGGGTCCTCAGAGCCTGAAGTCACAACCACCCTGCTGCTACTAGTCCTATCGGTCCTTCTCCTTTTTCACCTAGAAGTAGAGACATACTTGCTTGATTGGGATACATATACGTATATGAATGTTTGAATATTGGTTACACTTTTTGAAATTGAGATAGATGAATGATTTATCCATGAAATCATGATGTAAATGTATGATCTTGATTATATAATGGTGATTATGATTGTGGTGTGTGAACGGGGATCGGATTGCCACATTGTGGCAAGATAACTGTGATAGGTTGCCACGTTCCGACATAACTTTGGATAAGGTTGACACGTTCTTGAACAATATTGGATCGGATTTCCACACTCTGGCAAGCTAACTTGTATCAGTTGTGACGTCCCTACATAACTTTAGTATCGGATTGCCATGTTTTGGCAAGCTAACTTGTTGAGTGTGGGTTCCATGAGAGAACCAAATACTTTTCTTAAATGTAAGGTGAAACATGTTAGGTTCAATATTGAATGTAGTGAAAGCATTGATGGTTGGGTGTCGGTAGTTTTATGTGTATGTATGTAAATATTAGTGGCGACGTGGATCGGTTTTATAATGTTTACTTGTTCGTTGATGGAAAAAGATCAAGGTATCCTAGGGATTGATTAATAGAGAGAGGTGTTCATGGGATAAGTAAACAAAGAGGGTGGACAACTGTTAGAGATGATTTAAGGAAATTATGTGGTCTTGATTAGGCAAGGTGAGAAGAATTAAGGGTATTACACGATCACTGGAAGGTGTAGTATTCGAAAATACTTGATGGGGTTAGCATGTTTTAGGTTAATATCTAATAAACCCAAAAATGTATTAGTTTTTTCGTAAACTGGTTAGCTTTCAAAGTACGATGTAAATAGCGGTGCTATAAGAGAGGGAAAGGGTGGTGGAGCGGGTGATTTAATGTATGAACCTATTATTTATTTCTTATATCATGAGGTGCGCATTGGATGGACCGATGATGCCTACAAGTACGTGTGAATGTACTCATACTACTCTTGCTATCTTTGTTTTATATAGTAAGGATGCAGGGTTGGTGACGATTCAATAGTTGAAGACGAAGAATTTCTTCAACATCTTTTATTTTTCCTTCCTCCTATAAGTGTTGTGTCTTTTGTTATTTTGTCCAGTCTTTATTCTTAGTATATCTTGTTCCTTTTAGAATAGATCCTTTAAAGTTGTTAATTAATTTACAAGTCTTAACTAGTTCGTAAAAAAGTTTATTATAAAGATTTTTATCGCTATTATGTATGTGTTTCATTAATTTCCCGCATGTTTAAACCTTTGAAATATAAGGGTTCACCTACTTAGGTTTTAGCTATGAGCTCGCACGGCCTGGTGGGTTGGGTTGTGCAGTTAAAAGCCTAAGTTGAAGGTGGATAACTCAGAGATTACCTTAAGAATGTCCATGGTCCTTACAAGTACAACCTAGACCTTAACTCGAGGGAAATCGATATGTTAAGGGTGGTTATTGTTAAGTGTCAATACATATAAGAAAGGAAAAATTTGTCAATGTAGTAAGAAAATCGAAACAAGCCCATTAGGAAGCATAAGTACCTAATTTTATCTAAATGTACCTCGCTTACCTCAAGCTTACATCACAACGTGTAAATTCCTATTTGATTGTGGGAAAAAAAATACTTTATTACTGAGGTTTACATAATGGGCAGGCTTCTAGTTCTCAATACATACATGTTTGATATCTTTATTAAGTGAGAGCACGTTCTTTCCATAAAGTTCTTAAAATATATTCAATTTGCTGAGCTGAGTGTGTGGACTATTCTTTTTGGGACAAGGGCACTTGTTATATGAAAGATAGGTGATATGTAATGGTACACATGAAGTTGAATGTGTTGGGGGCAAAACATTGTTGAGTCAATATTGGGGGTGTACGATGCATGAAGGTGGGAAAGACCTTTGTGAGCAAGAACACGCTTCTGTTAAGAGATTATAGATCCTTAAAAGGAAATATCATATGCACAAATACCATAATAGGGAGTCTAGTTCTATGATAAGTTAGTAAGCTGTTGGAGGACGAACAAAGCTCTAAGTATGGGGTAGTGATCGTAGGCGTATTTATATGCCTAGGAACGAAATAGTACCCACATTTAAGCCAAGTTTGGAATCATTTTATGTTGACTTATACTCGTGCCCAGTTATTAGATTGTATATGTACTTAACATCATGATTAATAGCGTAAGTAAGCTTAGAGGAAGAAACAAGCACGGAAGTGGGCATTGGAAATCACAAAATGATCCAGCTTGAAAATAAGCAAGCATAAAATAGTGAAGAAATGACGTGCAATTCGGATTTGTATCATCCCCACTTTGCGCAGAGGAATTATAGTCATGGTTTGAATTAGAAATGTGGGACAGAATGTTTCGTGTCCTCTCCGCATCGCAAAGAGGGAAAATTTTTTTTTCGCAAAAAGCAATCTGAGGCAGAACGATTATTGTCAAGTCCGCGTCCCAGAGTGGAGAAAGATCTTCAAACTGAAACTGATACGCTTCTCCGCGTCACGCTACTTCTCGCTAGTTTTGGACCGTTTCGACTTGAGTAGATTAATGTTTTATTTTATATAATATTCTTTTTCCTTGGTTTTGAAGAGCAACTATTTGGGGAGCCATCAACTTTTAGGGTTCTTTCCTATATTTTTCTACTTCCGATCTACTTATGATATTTAAACTTTAATTGATCGAAAATATTATCATGAATCGCGAATTTCCCTAGTTCTAGAGAGGTGGATACATGATGATTGTAATTTATTGAGTTTTTATGGGTTGACATTGACTATCATATGAATCTTTCTTATGTTCTTGTTTTTCCTATTTTATGTCTGGTCACCATTGAAATAAACATATTGTTCGAATTGAAATCGGGAGAGGATAAGAGGATAGAACGTCGAGCTCAAGGTACATAATTTTTTATTAATAATTAGAGTTAATTTGTATATAGGATAGGGATATACATATTCACCTTTCTTTTTCATTATACAAGAAGAAATCCTAATGCTAAATACTTGGTGAAATCTAACCCAATTCAGTGATGTTTATCATAGGTGATTTGTGGTTGGAAGACCATGATAATATATTTAACCCAGTATTTATTGATCCGATAGTTGATAAATCTCCATTTTGCAAGATAATTTACATGATTACAAAATTTAGATACAATCCTTGACTTTACCCGATCACTTTTTAAAACATTAGAAATTGAATCGTGTTTGTTTAGTTTTTATTTAACAGAAGAAGGGAAGATATATTAAAAATAAAGAAAGATAATGTTATCAAAAAAAATTTACCCTTAATATTTGATTAATTAATACACTTTAATGATTCTTTTATTTGTACTATTCAACGGTAATTTCAACTTGAAATACTAATTGAGTCCCAATGTCTTTGCAAAAAAATAAAATAATAACACAGTAATTGCATTAGTATTCTCTTTCAAAATAAATTATTTTTTGTCATAGTTTTTGTGCATTTTTGGGCAAAAAAAACAACTACAACTCATCATTTTTCTTTAGCTATGTCAACAATTTAAAATTTTAACATAGGTTTATAAGAAAACACTGATTGTATGGGTCAATTTTCCTCGATTCTTTTGATCAGCTTCGTTTTCCGTTTTACTTCTCTCGGTTTTAATCTATTTTTAATTTTAGTATTTACCAAGTAAAAGTCTTATTAGTTAATAGTTATGTTTAGGTGTTTAAGTTATAAATTGTCCAAGTTTGATGGGCTATCTTGCATATAATTAAAATTGTTTTTATGGTCAACAGATCTACCGAAAGAGTTAGTCATTTCTCTATTTAAATTAAACCTTTTGTATTACAAATTAGGTTTTTGTATCTCTTGATTTTTTTGTCAGAACAGGGTTAATATCAAATCATTGAAGAAATAATTAAAATGATGCTATGGCAACTCCTTTTTGTTTCGTTGAACAAATCCATGTGTTGTTGGTACATCATGGCACGAACTTTTTACGAGAGATGACTTATTTGTTCAAGTACTATGAATATAAACGTAACATATCTTAAAATCTATACAAAACTCATAATTTGTGTGTGTTATTTTATATAACTAAAGTTTGTATGTTTTCATCTTTTCAAAGATTCAATTGAAAGGATGTTTGTTATCCCATCTGTGATTGGTCCCATTTTAGATTTTCTTTATCTTGTAGATCTAGGGTCTCTCTTTTCCTGGTTGTTTTAACACTATTTTTATGCCTTTTAATGTTATTTTATTAGTTTAAGTATGAGTTTTGAATGTTTATAAAAATAAATAATTTTTTTTTCATTGTATAAGCATTTCACATACTGGACTACCTTCCTCAAAAGAGATTAGGAAGTTTAAAGGGGGAGGGTGAGCAATAGTTGTAGGTTAGTTTAATTATTTAATCATTTTACTTATGCGTTTCACCTGGTATTTTTGTATAAAAAAGAAAAAATGTATTTTGTCAATTGACATAGAGTGTCATAGAGTTGGAGAAAAGATGAATTAGGGTAGGAAGTGAGGGACATGCTAAGAGCTGATGTGTCTATCATTAGTTTTTCCTTTATTTTGTTTTTGTGTCCCCCCTCCCCCTGCCCCAACCCCGTCCTCATGTAATTGTATACATTATTTTGTTTTTTTTTTTATAAAAAATGTTTATCATTTATTTAAATATGCCTCTTGTTTCATCCTCTTGAGCACGTGCACCTTATAATTAATATTTTTTTCTTAATTTGCATTATCAAATTAAAATTTAATTTAATATCATGTTTTACAAATTAACTTGTTTTGGCTCAACCCTAACCATCATTTGATTACTGCCTCTACTTTAATCTTGTAAGACAATATAAAATTGTCAGACTTTTATTTAAAAAAACTAGGTACATGCGATAATTATTTTACTATACTCGAAAACTATCTTAGAGTGATGAAATTTATGAACTATTTTACCTCGCAAATACAAGTATACAACTGAAAATTTTAGTAGCCTAGGCCAACCATTTTTAGTGCTTTATGAAAAATTCGGAGTTTAGTTTAAGTGTATTATCATACATTTTTTCTGTGTTATTTTTGTTTTGTTTCTCCATTATTTTTTTAGTATTAAGTGGTTGTTCAAGTTACAAAGGTTTATAGCATTTCAGTGGAAATATCAATTCTCTCAAAAGGAAAGGAATACGTTGATGTGATGATAATATATGTCCATTCACTAGATTCACTTTGTTTTAATCTCTTGAAACAACATGATGTCTTAGATATTGTCACTCTCTGTAAGTATTTATTACATCCTTTATCTTAATATTATAGTGGACACGGTAAGCTGTTTTTGTTATTACACTACAAGTATGTTGAATGCCTTGAATCGGACCCGTTACAAACAGAAAGGACGGGGGTCTCGCTGCCCGGTCAGCGAGTCGGGGGGTCCAGGGGGGCGACGCGCCCCCTGGCCTGGGGGTCCGGGGGGGCGGAGACGCCCCCGGGCCGACGGTATACAATGTTGTTGTATTGGGCCCTTAATTATCTGTCAATTCTGTATGTTGGGCCCAAGCCTGTTAGGCCGTAGCTTAGCACTATATATAGACATTATGGCAAACCCTATTCTGTAATTCTGTTCTTGCCTCTCCATAATAAAACTGCTCTCCCTCTTCCCCGTGGACGTAGCCAATTTATTGGTGAACCACGTAAATCTGTTGTCTTGTTTTTCGCGTTTATATTTTCTCGTATTATCTCGAATTCCGCATAACAAAGTAAATAACTAGCGGTGAAATTCATCATTAATTTGTTGTTAAATATGTGTATCGAAGTGAATTTAATATAAGATATAATAAAATTAGATTTACGATGAATTTTTATTTTTGACAAAAAAGAATTATTAGTTGGTGAATTATAGTTTAAGTAAACTAATTAAATAGTTATTTTGTTACATTAAAGTTATATTAAATAAGTTTAATTAATATACATGAAATAAGTGTTTTAAAAGACTCTTCTGGGACTCGCCTCGGGGCTCACCCTTGGGCCTGACTCTAGTAAAACGCCTCGAAATTCAAGTGTGATACTTAGTTCTTTAAGACTTACGTCCTAAGTACGCCCAACGCTCGGGACTCGCCTAGCAGGCCTTACACAAATTATGTGTTAAAATCTTTAATTAACATTGTTGACCCTCATAATTCATGAATAAATGAATGATACGTAAATTTTTAATCCATAAAGATAAGAAGATTGAAAGTAACTTAAACAATAAATGTAGTATCACATATTTACTATTTGGTATATTATGAATGTAATTATATATTATGTAACATTTCTCTTAAAAATTTATAAAGAAATTTTACTTTATCACTTATCATTGGTCTTCATGATTTTGTCATATTTCTCCAACTTATCCTATTTTATTTAACAATTTGAAAGTAATTTTATTTTATTAATGAAAGAGTGATGTTTATATTTCTCAAATACTAATTTATAATACTTTTTTTTTTATAGATTATCAATACTTTATCTCAAAAAAAAATCATAATATAATTTCTATATATTTTATGTTTTTATATAAAATTATTTGTAAAATCACAGAAAGGAATTTAATTAGTAAAAAAACTATAAAACTGAATATATATGAGAATACGCCCCGTAGAACCATTGGACTTACGTACCGTGTCTCAGGGCTTACACCTCGCTCCAAACTGTATAAAACGCCTCTCCTCACACCTCTTCCTTTAAAAACACTGCATGAAATTAAGCAATCACATATTCTTTTGGATCAATATGACATGGATATCTTTTATGATTTTATTGTTGTAGTGGCTAAAGTTTGTAATTAATACATACACTACAAAAAATTAACTCTGAAATTATTCATTAAATTGTCAAAGCATACCTCAATAATTTTTGATAGACTGTAGTTAAATACAATACGTGAAGCTTTTTGTTGTTTAAAATCAAAAGTAATACAATCCTAATCGTACTTTTTTTTAGTGATATAGTATAGAGTTATTTTTCACAATATATATACTCTTACAGTTTATAAAATTCTTCAAATAAGCATAATTAACTAATTTAATGATGTGCAATATAATTTATTTCTAATTGCGAATCTCAAAGAAGACTTTGAACAAAAGAGAAAATATGTATCTGGAAAAGTCAATTGATGAATATATTCCCAAATACTTGTGTCAATTTGTATTAAGAAAGAAAATACAAAGAGAAAAGTGAGTGAATAACTAGATCTAAGAAGACATCACGTTAAAATTTTTGATAATATTAAAGTATTGTGGTAAATAAAGAACAAGTTGGAGAGAAGATTATGGCTTTTATTAATGAGGAAAAACATAATAATATTAATGAGACTGAAATAAAAACATACAATTTGAGGAGCAACAGATGCAGAATAGGCAAAGAAGTGATTGACAAAGGAGAAAGACAAAGTAATGCTATTTATAAGACTCCGAAGAAAAAGGACTGCATAGAATGAACCGTGGATCTTCATTAAAAAAAATTCAAGGAAGCTACGCCTTGGTAAAGGACCTAAGTTTACTTTATTAATTAATTTTCTCTACAATTAATTTCTACATATGTAGTGAAATGAATAGTGAGATTCTTACTTACAACTAACGTACATTTAAAATTGTTTGGTGTAAAAGTATAGTGATTATTTTATTTATATGTACCTAATTAGTGTGTGTGTGTGTGTTTCTGGTTACTGGAATGACCGTTAATCAACACTTGTGAGATCCATTTTCTAAAATTATCTTAATGTTAGTTTTATATTATAAAAACATTTAGCTACCGCTCTAGGTAGTGTTAACGGTCTGCTTATATTCTACTCTCTCTATACCTCGCTTGATGAAATTTTACTTTTTATGTTGTTGTGTCAAAAAACATTTATTGGGATAAAATTTTACTTTGCATTAGTTCTGCCAATAAAACTTGGAAACTATTATCATGTTTAGCATACAATTTTTTTTTTCAAACAACTCACTAATTAATGAGGATTAACAATAACTTTCATTGCATGTAAAGAACGGAGTTTTTCGATTCTAATTTCTATTATTTTTCATGGAGACTATTCATTGAAATAATGTAGTCATAAATATTTAACTCAAAATATTTTGACTTTCATTTAATGTTAACCAACACAAAAAAGTTTCCATTAAAATGACTTGTGTCAAGCATTTCAAACACACCTTAAAAATGAGTTACGATGATAGATATATTCGTAGTCAAATTTTTCTTTGATTTTTTCCTTTCTGAGATGTCATATAATTAAAAGCCCTTTAGAAGAGCAAAAAAATAATCGACTAGTATCTTCAAGTGGTTCCAAACAAAGAATCGAAAGAAGTAGCCATAGAATATTTGGGAGAATGCCCGATCTGCAAACAAAAGCACCAAATCAAACTCATGGAGACCCAGAGTTTTCACTAGTTAAACCAACAATATTTATGCTAGTTCAATTGAGAAACAACTCGATCACCCGCAACTTCAAGTTCAACAACACTACCTCAAGCCATTTTTGTTGGGCCAAAATATTGACGGTGGTAGCCTACATTAACAAAATTCCTTGTTATTTTATTTGAAGGGCTCTGGTATTGAGAGCACTAATAGTAATTTTTACATGTCATTTAATAGTGGGGATCATCATGATTACAACTTAAATCTTCAAACTCAAAACGATTACATCTCAAATCTCAATCAACCCTATGCATCAACAAAATTCAACTAGTGTAGTGATGATTGATAATGAATGGTGGAAAAGCGATAATCACTGGATCGGGATAAGCCAATATTAACTTTCAGCAATACATATATGAACAAGACATGCATGTACCCAGCAATACTATTGAAACATCTAATACGAGTGCTAATGAAGGAAGTGACTTAAATAAGTGGGAAAGTTTTGATATGTATTTGAATTTCCATGATTGGATGATCTCTATAAGAATATTGAAGATTCTAGTTCGATCCTATCCAATGGACATGGAAGTGAAAATGATCAAGTTTACTTTGTTGATCAGGTTTGTGCTTCTATCGAACTTTGCTTACTACTATTTAACTAGTTGAAATAAATTGTAATTCTCTACATATGCAGGTGACAGGTAGTTTCAAGGAAAAGCAAAAATTTCCAAAGTGAAGCTAAACATGATTAGTCAATGCCACATAGGGACTTCCAACTATGAAAATGTTTTTCTAAAGATGTTGCACTCTTTAAATTTAATTTTCATAATCTGGGAAGTAGTTTTATATGACTGGGATATCTTGAACTTAGGGAAAGGGAAAGGAATATTTTATCCCAAATAAGAGAATGTATTTGAATACTCGTTTGGATTTGAGATTTTCTGTCTTATTTACAACTTCAAGGTTTGGAAGAGTCTTCTTCTCAATATCAAAAATTATCATTTGCAATAATTCATTAATGACAATTGCTTAATTTACAATAAATATGTATTTATAACATCCATTAGAACTCTTTGTATATATCTCTAATGTGTTTAGAGACATTGATTCTAAAACTAAAGTCGGTGACGAGTTTAGCACCCTATATTGATGTCTATGTTTATTGCCGCTAAAAGTTATTTTTGTTACAAGGCTTGAGACTGTTTTCTAACTTAGCTTTCTTCTTATCTTTTTCTCTCTTCCCTTTCTTCATTTCTATCACATTTTATGATTTTATGTCATCTCTTATATTGGTTTCTCTGATATTGATGCACCGTGGTTTCAATGTGTTTTCAATACTTTTTTCTTAAGAGTCCTTTTTTTCTAGTAGTTTAAATATGTCTTAATGTTTGTTTTGCAAGAAAGATGTCTAGAAATAAAATGCAGAAGGCAGCTGAAATAAAGTGCAGAAGCGACCCACGAAGGCCATTGACGGTCCGTCGTTGTATCGACGGCCCGTAGGTGGTGAGTGTCAATTGAAGTTCAGGCAAATGGAGAAACTCAGGAAAATCTGACCAAGTGTGGGTTTACGGAGACGATCAACGATCCTTTGATTGATCGACAAACCTTTTTGTTGAATCATCGATGAGATCAGAGATAGTCCAGTACCCGAAGTTTGAGATATTGTAAGGGTGGAGCAACAGAAGGCATGGACGAATCGTAGATGCATAGACGGACCGTGTTGTTGGTCAATCGATTAATTCAAAGATGATTTCATCTGAATGATGAAAAATAATACTAAGTCTGGACCGAGGGAGGCAGTCGACGGTCTATTGTTTCATCAACAGTCCATCTATGGGGGTCTTCGATTACAACCTCATTTTTGGACAACTTTACTTATCTTAATTCTTTTTAATTTAGGACATTGTTCTCTATAAATAGGTTTTAAAAACTCGTTTCAGGGGTTAGATATTATTATTATTGTTCTTAGTTTGTGTTTGGAGATTGGGTTTTCAACTTTAGCAATAATTCAATTTCCGGATTTGGTTTTCAAGTGTTACCTTGCTATTTCAAGTTGGTGTTCTAGATTTTCTTCGAATTGTCAAAGAAAGTTCATGTTTTATTGTGGGAAACATGAGTGATTAACAAATTAAACCTAGCTTAATAACAATTCTAAAATAGGTTATTTCATGTATTGATAATTCTTTCGTTTAAAAGTCTTTTTAACAAGTGCACACGTTGGGACAAGCCTTGTGGCTATTTGTCATACCATGGAGGTAGTAATAAGAAAAGAATTATCAACATAGATTTAGTGGATACTATCTAATAGGATAGTTTCGATTGGTGCGAAGTAATAACTAAGTCATACATCGAATATGATGCTTAATATGAAGTAAAGGTAAGGGTTAGTAGCTTATACAAACGTAGCCGGACCAAGGTACCATATAAATGTCGGACCAATGATTTAGTGATACTTAACTTATCATTTTGCATGCAAAACACTAGGGAAGAATTATTATTGCTAGGAATACGACGTTATTAACCTATGGGGAACACATACACCCTAGTTTCTCTCACGACTTCATAAAAAACAAAATCTTTACTCCTGCTACTTGTTTTTATTAGAGATATTAAAGAAGTTTGTTTCACGAACCCCCCCCCCCCCTTTAATTACCTATTTTTTGAAAGAACTTGACTAAATAAAATTAATTGTACATTGAAGTTAAGTCTAAACCATTTTCCTCGTGGGATCGACCCCAACCTACTATCTGGGTTCTTTACTTGATACGACCGCTTATACTTCTTTGGGGATTTGTAATTTGAGGGTATCAAATATTGGCGCCGCTGCTGGGAAAAGTGGATTTTAGATTAACATGAATAACATTACTGATGTTTAGTCAAAGGTTTCCTGATTTTACTCATATTTTGTTCTTGTTTCTTTCAAGTCTAGCTCTAGTGTATGCCAAGTACAAGGAACAGAGGAGAACCTCTCACTCCATTCGTTCCTGAACTTAACCATACATTTTGAATAATGGAAAATCAGCAGAACCTAGTAAATTTAGGTGATGGAATATCAATCAGCCTCCTCCACAGGTTGCGGCACTCAATCAGGTATATGCAAAAAATAAGTTTGATGATGTTGTGAGGATGCAGCCTCACAACCCACGCCATCAAGAGCTCAATAGGGGCAATGTAAACATCACGATTATGATGGGCCTCTTGTCCTACCTCTTCTACCCCATGGGCACACGCTCGTGATAACTACTAGTTTGATGCAGATACTCACCACGAGGGGTTTGTTTGCAGGGCTACCATCAGATGATCCAAATGCTCACTTATCCAAATTGAGGTATGTGTACAATAGTTGTGTGGGGAGGCCAAACTTAGATATGAACATCATAGGGCTTAGAATGTTTCCTCTATCATTGACTGGAGATGATGCGATATGGTTTATTGAGTTACCCTACAATTCCATTAATACTTGGGATCAGTTGAGGGATTTGATCTTAGCTCGGTATTTCTCGGTGTCCAAAATATTTAACCACAAAGATAGAGTGAACAACTTTGTGGTACTACCGAGGGAGTCAGTAAGTAGCTCTTGGGACAAATTTACAGTGTTCGTGAGAGGTGTCCCAAACTGCTGTGTTGATGATGAGTCATTGAAAGATTACTTCTATGTGTGTCAAGATGATAACAATAAGGCAGTACTCGATAATATTACGGGGGATTTCTTATTGTGAGTGACATATGCTGAGATCACACAGAATTTGGAGAAAAATTCATGCAACAATAAGGCTTGGAGTACTAGAAAGTCAGACACTGGGAGAAACACCTTTGCAGTGCAGGTTACACATAATCCGGCGGTAGATGAGATTCGTGAGGAGATGGATCAAATAAGAACTGAGCTTGGGTTGGTATTGAAACATATCAACGTAAGTGAAAAGAAGGTAATGCGGTGAATTACTTGAATAAACCACCACCGCTAGCGGATGAGTACTATTATGTAGAGGATACATATGTAAGGAATGATCTGACGGGGGGTTTCCGACAAAAAACCCAAGGCTCTAATTAGGAGATTTTTTTCATGGTAAAGAAATGAAGGTTGGAAATATGGTAAGTACAATCGAGAGGGACAATATGTTAAAGAGTGAAACTACAACTGCTTTGACAACTTCAATCAGGGTAACTATTGTAATAGAAATGATCGGAGTGGTCCCTATGTTCCACCTCAAAATAGAGAAAGTTGCTACTAGGGATGGTGAAGGTAGTATGGCGCGAACTGAGGATATATTAAAGAATATGATGAGTTGGTTTGATGCTAGTGATGAGCACGCCAAGGAATTGAGAGGCGATTTAGCGAACATTGGGCAAAAGGTGGATGCACATGCGGTCTTGATTAAGCATCTTGAGTTACAAATGAACCAATTGTCCACTACTGTGAGCCCACGCCAACTAGGGAATCTTCTTAGCAATACCATCCCATATCCTTAAAATGACGCACATTGCATGTCAGTCACTACTTAAGGAGGTAAGCAAACTATTGAGCCACCTATGCCGTCTGTGGTAGAAGATGAGATAAGAAAAGACGAAGAGGTGGTGCAAATTAGTGGAGAATTGATGGGGAAAATGAAGAAATAAGCAGAGGTACCTAGAACTCTACCACCATTCCCTTAGAGATTGGTGAAGAAGACTGAGGACGATAAATAACGTTGCTTTATCACTATGTTGAAACAGCTTTCCATCAATGTCCCTTTGATAGGAGCTCTAGAACAAATGACTGGTTATGCTAAATTAATGAAGGATATGGTTACAAGAAGAGATTAGTAAGGTTTGGGGATGATGACCGAATGCAGTATTAGAGTGCTATTGCTACAAGGCCTCTTGTGCAGAAAAAGGAAGATCCCGACGCTTTCACTATTCCATGTACCGTCGGATTATTACATTTTGCTAAAACATTACGTGATTTCGGTGAAAGAATAAACCTCATGCCGCTTTCCATTTATAAGAAATTAGTTTTGGGTTACCCAAAGCTTACTGTGATGCAATTACTGATGGCCGACCGAACAGTGAAGAAGCCCATTGCGATACTCCATGATGTGCTTGTCAAAGTTGAGTCGTTTATATTTATGGACGATTCTGTGATTCTTGAAAGTGAGGTGGACTTTGAGGTTCCTATTATTCTTGGGAGGTCCTTCCTTGCCATTGGTCATGTCTTGGTTGATATGGAGAAAGGGCAGATGAAGTTTAGGTTGAGCAATGAAGAAGCAAAATTCAACATTTGTAGGTCCATGAAGCATATTGGTGATATCCAAATGGTATATATGATATTCTATTGGGTTAAGAGTATGTTAGAGGTACAAATCGAAGAACACCCAAGTATCGAGGCACTAGCGGCAATGATTATAAATTTTTGAAAGTGATGGTATTGAAGATTATGTGTCTTTGGTTGCGACATTTGAACGAAATGAAAATCGGTCAAAACCAAAGAAATTCGAGTTAGATATGAAGCATCGTGAGTCTCCAACCGAGATATCATCTATTGAAGAGGCTCCAAAATTAGAACTTAAGGCTCGAGCACCTCATCTGAAGTCGGTATTCTTGGGTAGAGAGGACACTTTGCCGGTAATAATTGCAGCGGATTTGAATGTGCAAAAAGTAGAGTGTCTAGTGGAAGTTCTTAAGAGGTTCAAACGAGCCATTGGTTGGACTATCATGGACATTACTTGGATTCCTCCCGGTATTTACACAGAAAATCCATCTCATGCGCAATCACAAACAAAGTATTTAGAACTAGAGACGGTTGAGTCCATTTATGCAAGAATTAGTGAAGAAGGAGATCATTAAGTTGTTTGATAATGGAGTGATATATCCTATTACAAATAGCAGTTGGGTATGCCCTGTTTAGTGTGTGCCCCAAAAGGGGGGAATGACAGTAGTGCCTAATGATAGAAACAAGATTGTTCCAATAAGGCTGGTGGCCGGATGGGGAGTTTGTATGGATTACCGAAAGTTGAATGCATGGAAAGAGAAAGACCATTTCCTAAGACTTTTATGGACCATATGTTCTGTAGACTCGCAGAAAAAGGATGGTTCTATTTTCTTAATGGCTATTCGGGTTGCAATGAAATCTTTATTGCCCTGGAGGATCAACAGAAGACCACTTTTACTTGCCCTTATGGGACGTTCTCCTTCAACATGATGCCTGTTAGGTTATATAATGCACCGACCACCATCAAATGTTGTATGATGTCGATATTCTCCGATATGATGGACGATACTATTGAGGTGTTCATGGATGACTTTTCGGTTGTTGGCGACTCCTTTGATCAGTGTTTGAGTCACTTCGCTCAGGTTCTCAAAAGATGTTAAGATTTAAATCTTGTGCTTAATTGGGAAAAATGTCACTTTATGGTGTAAGACGGTATAGTATTGGTTCATCGCATCTCGGAGAAGGGAATAGAGGTTGATCGAGCAAAAGTAGAAGTTATAGAGAGGCTTACCCCTCCCGTCTCTGTAAAAGGTGTGAGAAGTTTTCTAGGACACGCGGGCCTTTACCGGAGGTTTATTAAGGATATCTAAAATTTTGCACAGCCTATGTGCAAATTACTTGAGAAGGAGTGTAAGTTCTATTATGATGAATCCTATCTGAATGCATTCGGGGAGTTGAAGGAGAAGTTGATGTCCGCGCCCATTATTATTTCCCCAGATTGGAGTGAGTCTTTTGTGGTTATGTTTGATGCTAGTGGGGTTGCTCTATGTGTGGTATTTTCACCCCTTTTATCATGCAAGTAAGGCACTGAATGAAGTCCAAAAGAACTATACTTAAAAAAAGCTTTTTGCTGTGGTATTAGCTTTCGAAAAATTTTGGTCCTATTTGCTTGGTACGAGAGTCATAGTGCACACTGACCACTCCGCTCTTAGGTACTTGATGGCAAAGAAGGATGCGAAGCCACGATTGATTAGATGGGTGCTATTATTGCAAGAATTTGAGTTTGAGGTAAAAGATAGAAAAAGGACTAAAAATAAAGTTCTCGATCACTTGTCTAGATTAGAGGATTAAGCTATGCGAGAATTGGTTGAAAATACTGAAATTGATGATACCTTCCCTGATGAGTATGTATTGGCCGCTTCTCATGATTTGATTCCATAGTTCGTCGATTTTGTGAATTATCTATCTAGTGATATAGTTCCATCAGAATCGTCCTTCCATCAGAAGAAGAAGTTCATGTATAATGTGAAAATTTTCTTTTGGGATTAGCCTTATATCGGAGTTGGGCCAATGGGATTATTCGTCGTTGTGTACCGTAAGTTGAGTGTTTTTGAGGCATGTCACTCCTCGCCTGTGGTTGGGAACCATAGTTCTATCCAGACTGTGCATAAGATTTTGAAGTGGGGTTACCTACTAGCAAACCATTCACCATGATACTCATGAGTGTGCAAAAGCATATGATCGGTGCCAACGAGATGGACGAATTTCGAAGAGGCAAGAGCTCCCTTTAAATCCTATTCTGGTGATCGAGGTATTTGATGTATGGGGCATTTATTTTATAGGCCCGTTTGTGAGTTTGCATGGGATGAATTATATACTTGTGGCGGTGGACTAAGTGTCAAATTTGGTGGAAGCTATAGCATTTTCTTACAATGAAGGGAAGAGTGTCACCGCGTTCTTGAAAAAGAACATTTTCTCCAGATTTGGCACACCTAGGGCCATTATTAGTGATGGTGGATCTCACTTTTGTAATATGTTGTTCAAAGGGCTATTGGAGAAATATGGGGTTCGCCACTATGTGGCCACTCCATATCATCCATAGAATAGTGGGCAAGTTGAGGTGTCAAATGAGAGATGAAGCTCTTTATGCCTATCGATCTTCAGAAAAACCCCATAGGTATGTACTTATACTAACTTGTATATGGGAAGTCTTGTCACTTGCCAGTCGAGTTAGAGCATAAAACTATGTGGGCAATGACGAAACTGAAGATGGATTGGAACGAAGCTATGGAAAAAAGACTAACAGGTTTAAATGAGCTTGAAATTTTTTGCCTTAAATCCTATGAAGAAATAAAAGATGAAGAAGTACCATGCCCAAAAGATTGAAAAGCGAGAATTTGTTGTTGGGGACTTGGTGCTTCTATTAAACTCTAGGCTACGCTTGTTTTCGAGCAAACTCAAGTCCAAGTGGATGGGACCATTCCTTGTCACAAAAGTGTTTCCACATGGAGAGGTTGAGTTGGAGAACAAGGAGGGTGAAAAGTTCACTGTCAACGGGCAAAGGATTCAGATCTACATGGGGCATGCAGAGAGTGTGCATGAAGTGGTTGAGGTTGTAACACCCCGTATTCAAAACAAACCACCAACCAGCTTTTCAGAAAAAATTTGCAGGTGCATTGACGGTTGCAATCGATGGACTGTAGCTTGACCCATGATCCGTCCTGCACATCCGTCGATTGAGTCAGAAACCCCTCAAAATCTCAGTCTAAAAAATTTGACGAAGTGTCAAACAACGGAAGGACCTACTGTCCGTAGGTCAGACTACGTCCTGTATTCTGAATCCGTCGATCAATACCCCATTTAACCATTATCTGATACGAACGACCATTGACCAGCATACACCTTCGTTTGATCTACGGTCCGTAGGTCAGACCGTAGGTGAGAAATAGCTGACATTTAGGGGGATTTTGCAGTTGGATCAACTTCAGATGGTCATAAATCTTAGAACAAAATGAATTAGGTGTCACATGACATATACATAGATAGATAATTAAATTATATTTCCATATCCACCTACCTTGTAAAATTCAGACCCCTGAGTAAAGAGTTACGCTCTTTTTAGTAAAGTCTGTGTCGAATAGACCCAACCGACGGACCCAAATGACCGATCGCCGATGGAACGATGGACCGTGTATCCAGGTCTTTGTTTGGTCCTACAACAATAAACTCAATGGTCTTTTGGTCTTTTCCTACTTCATTTAAACCTTAAGATACGTTGTTTTGATCCTAAATCATCAAATTTTAGTCGATTTAAGACTAGAAACATGACTAAAACTTACCTAAGTCAAATCATTAATCAAAACTTAGAATATTAGAAGCAAGAAAGGAGAAAAAGGACAAGAAACCTAATTGAGGAATGCAATAAGTTTCCAGCGGTTCCAGCCGAAAATCTAAGTGTTTCTCGTTGAATTTCATCACTAGGTATGTGGGATTTCACTAGTGGGTTCCATTTACCCATTGGGTCCCTAATTTCTAGTCAAATTCTTGATTCCTGTATCATGATTAAACCTCGGGTTTCTATAACTTCAATAGAACTTCATGAAATTATTAAATATATGTTTCAAATCAAATTGTTAAGTTATTATTAAGTTTATTGTGCGAGTTTCAGAACCCTAGCTTCGTATTTCTTTAGTTCATAAATTACACATGCTAGGTCAGATATTCCAATTATTCAGTTATACATGACTCAAGTTTTTAATGCATCATTATCAGATTAAATGTTGCATACTTAGTTTACATGTTAAGTTTTGAGCTATCCTGTCTATACACAAAACCGTAAATAATCAGTTAAGTACATAAATCAATGGGAATAGCATAATACCAATTTAGACAAGGGTTTAGCATTACCCCATTTGTCCCAGAACTATTAGCCAAGTAGGTCGTAAGTCCCCTCTGTGGGCATCAGTTAGTGATCACGCCAGCATGCTTTTATACCTTTGTCTGGGTTTATTAGGTCCTCTCGATGGGGCGTATACATAATACTATATATTTAGCTCATGTGGTTTTATCGGTCATTAGTAGCTCCCACATTTCAGTCATACTCTCTTGCATTGACCATTTATCAATATATCCAGTATTAATTTTCAACATGTTATAAATTGGTCATTGCATTCAGTTAGCTCAGAAATTTAGTATATCATGTAAAGATTATTATTCTTGCTTTTGTACTTGTTCAGAATGTTTTATTTCATCTTTATTCTATCCTATATGCTCAGTACCTTTCAAGTACTGACACATACGTGCGCTACATGTTCTTGTGATGTAGGTTCAGGTTCTCAGCATCCAAATCACGCATCGATCGATTTCCCGATTTCTAGTTCAGCAGATTAAGTGGTGAGTCCTCATTCAGCAAGGACAATAGTCATGAGTTCATTTCAGTAATTTAGTTTCATTTTTCGCTAGATTTAGCTGTGGCTTGTCCCAGTATTTCTAGTCTAGTTTAGAGGCTTTTTCATATATAGTTAGTTTCATCTTAATAGTGAGTTAATATTTTATTTGTATTAAACTCCTCAGTTTTCACATATCTCAGATTTTGCATATCAGTTTTCTCCACATTTTCATTTTAAGTATGATTTAGCTTCTGCAATAGTTAATATTCTTTGGTATACTCATGATCATGCCAGCAGTGTTAGCTTGGGATCACTTGTGGTCCTAGGTTCCATCTCCGCGTCTCGGGGGTAGCTCGGGGCATGACAAAACTTTGTATCAGATCAGTAGGTTGAAGAGTCCTAGGATATCTACAAATCCTCACTAAATAGAGTCCTTTTCATGGGTGTGAAGTGCACCAAATGTAATGAGAGGGAGGCAATGAAGTGTTTTACGAAAAACATCACTTTTTTGTTACTCTTATCGTGTGTGAGGTATGATATTATTCCATTCTAACTTGACGTTCTTTATTTCAGATCATGCCTCCTCGTAGAGATAACGCTAGGAATGCGAATGCCAGAAATGCAAATGCAGCTCCTTTAGTCCCAAATTAAGAAGTCCCAAATGCTGAGTTTAGGATTACCGTATAGATGTTGGCTTAGATTATGACTGACCAGAACAACCGGGTTCATGCTCATGTGAATGAAAATGGTAGAGCTCATTCTACGACATCAACAGGGTAACTCATCTGGTACAGGCGGCGGTCAGTGTCTAAACAGGTTATATGCTCGCCAGGATTAGGAAAGTTCTCCTCATATAGTTACTGGTACGTTACATATCTTTGACTTTGATGTTTATGCCTTGTTAGATCCAAGGGCTACTCTTTCCTTTGTAATTACTAACGTAGCATCTAATTCAGTGTTGGTGCAGAAACTCTCTTAGAACCTTTCTCAGTCTCTACTAAAGATGGTGACCCAGTTATAGCTAGACGGGTATAAAGAAATTTCCCTGTCATAGTATCTGAGAAAGTTTCCTCAGCAGATCCTGTAGAAGTAGAATTGGTAGACTTCAATGTCATTTTAGGCATGGATTGGTTACTTTCCTTTTATGCATAACTCTATTGTATAACTAGGATTGTTTGTTTTTAGTTTCCACACGAAAAAAATCTTAGAATGGAAGGGTAGTAGCTTTGCGCCTATAGGTCGATTCATTTCTTACTTTAAGGCCAGAAAGATGATCTCTAATGGTTATCTCTATCATTTAGTTCGGGTTAAGGATTCTAGCTCTGAAACCCCAAATCTTGAGTCAGTTCCAGTAGTCAATGAGTTTCCAGAAGTATTTCCAGAAGATCTTCCCGGAGTCCCTCCCGAAAGGGAAATGGACTTTGGAATTGATATCCTTCCAGATACCCGACCTATTTCTATTCCTCCTTACAAAATGGCTTGCGTCGAGCTTAAGGAATTGAAAATCAGTTGGAAGACCTTCTAGATAAGGGCTTCATCAATCCTAGTATTTCACCGTGGGATGCGCCATTATTATTTGTAAAAAAGAAAGATGGTTCTCTCAAAATGTGCATTGACTATAGATAGTTGAACAAGGTTACAATCAAGAATAAATATCCCATCCCTCTGATTTATGACTTCTTTGACCAACTTCTGGGTGCTAGCCATTTCTCAAAGATAGACCTCAAATCGGTTTATCATCACCTTAGAGTCAGAGATAGTGACATTCCAAAAACATCCTTCAAAACTCGGTGGTCATTATGAATTTGTAGTTATGTTGTTGGACTAACGAATGCTCTTGTAGCTTTCATGAATTTGATGAACAGAGTGTTCAAACAGTACTTGGACTTGTTTGTTATCTTCATCATTGATGATATCCTCGTTTACTTTAGGAATGAGGAAGAACATGCAAGTCATTTGAGAATTGTTCTACAGACTCTCAAGCTTCGCCAGTTATTCGTTAAGTTTAGCAAATGTGACTTCTAGTTGAAATCCATTGCTTTTCTTTGTCACATTGTATCTAGCGAAGGAATTCGAGTGGTTCACATAAGAGAGAAGCAGTGAAATATTGACCTAGACCTACCTCTACTACAGATATCAGAAGATTCTTAGGCCTAGTGGGGTATTATAGAAGGTTCATGAAAGGATTTTCATCCATAGCCTCACCATTGACTATATTAACTCAGAATATGGTCAAGTTTAAATGGTAAGATGATTGTGAGAAAAGCTTTGCAGAATTGAAAACTAGATTGACTACAACTTTTGTCTTGACTCTACCAGAGGATTCAGATTGTTATGTGATTTATTATGATGCATCCAGAGATGGCCTAGGTTGTGTGTTGATGCAACGAGATAAGGTTATAGCATATGCTTCTTGACATCTTAAGGTGCATGAGAAGAACTATCCAACTTATGACCTCAAGCTTGTAGAAGTGGTGTTTGCACTCAAGATCTGGAGACACTACTTGTATGGTGTTCATGTAGATGTTTTCACTGATCATAAGAGCCTTCGGTACGTTTTCAACCAAAAAGAGTTGAATCATCGACAGAGGATCTGGCTTGAGTTCCTTAAGGATTATGATATGAGTGTGCATTATCATCCTGTTAAGGCAAATGTAGTAGTAGATGCTCTTAGTAGATTATGTATGGCTAGTGTAGCCCACGTGGATTAAGAAAAGAAGGATCTAATGAAGGATGTTAACAGTTTGATCTCTTAGGAGTTCACCTTATTAGCATATCATATAATGGTGTAATAGTTCAGAATGGGGCAAAATCTTCTTTGGTAATGGAGGTTAAGGAAAAGCAAGTCCAATTTTACTTGAACTTAAGAATGAAGTCCACAATCAGAGAGTGGAGGTTTTCTCCCAAGGGGGACATTGTGTACTTCGCTACCAGGGCAGATTTTGTGTTCCTTATGTGGGTGAGTTGAGAAAGTATATCCTTAAAGAAGCCCATAACTCAAGATATTCTATTCATCCAGGTACCACTAAGATGTATTGCTATCTACGGATAGTCTATAGGTGGAATGACATGAATAGGGATATAGCAGACTTTGTGAGTAAGTGCCCTAATTGCCAGCAAGTCAATCTAGAACATCAGAAACAAGGAGGTATGACTTAGGAGATCGATATTCCTACTTGGAAGTGAGATTTGATCAACATGTATTTCATCACAGGGTTACCTTGTACTCGTAGAAACCATGACTCCAGTTGGGTGATGGTCGACACGATGTCTATGTCTTTGCGCTTTTTATCTGTCAAGACTACAGATTCGGGATAGGAGTATGCCAAGCCTTACATTAATGAGATTGTGAGGTTGCATGGGGTTCTTTGTCTATCATCTCAGGTAGAGGTCCTTAGTTTACCTCTCATTTCTAAAAGTCATTTCAGGGGTCTTGGTACTCAAGTTAACCTTAGTACAACATTTTATCCACACACGGATGGGCAGGCATAGCATACCATTATGACATTAGAGGATATGTTGAGAGCTTGTAAGATCGATTTCAAGGGTTTTGGAATGATCACCTTCCCCTGCTTGAGTTTGCCTACAACAATAGCTACAATTCCAGCATTCATATGGCCCCTTATGAGGCTGTGTATGGGCGTAGATGTAGATCTCCTATTGGTTGGTTTGAAGTAGGTGAAGCAGCCTTGAGAGGGCCAGATTCAGTCCTTTACGCTATGGAGAAAGTACAAATCATTAGAGATAGAATTAAGACAACCCAAAGTCGTCAAAAATCTTATGCAGATGTAATGAGAAGGGAACTAGAGTTACAAGTTGATGATTGGATTTTCCTTAAAGTGTCACCTATGAAAAGGGTGATGAGATTTTTCAAGAAAGGGAAGCTCAGTCCTAGATATATAGGCCCTTACAAGATCTTGAAAAGGGTTGGCAAGGTGGTATATGAGTTAGAGTTGCCAGCAGAATTAGAAGAGTTCATCCGGTCTTCCATATCTCACTCTTGAAGAAGTGTTTGGGTAACCCAGCCTTTATAGTGCCATTAGAGAGTTTGGCGGTGAAAGATAGTCTTTCTTATGAGGATGTCCCAGTTGAGATTCTAGATAGTCAGGTTCGATGGTTGAGGAATAAAGAAGTCCCTTCAGTCAAGATTTTGTGGAAGAGTCAATCAGTAGAGGGAGCTACTTGGGAAGAAGAAGAAGAAGCCATGAAAACCAAGTATCTTCACCTCTTTCCTTCCAATTCCGTGAGGTATTAGTTCCTCTTAAGTTTTCTAGTCATTCATGCGTGAATTCAGTCTTAGAATCATCTTCCATCAGTTTATAATGGCACTTTCAGCGTATTTTCATGTTCTCGGAACTCAATTCTATTAGAAACTCAGTTTTATTGTTTAAAAGTTGGGATTGCAGCTCTCTCCTTCTATTTCAGCTTGTTTAGCTTTATTCGAGGAGGAATGTTCCCCAGGGAGAGATAATGTAACACCCAATACTCAAAAAAGAAAAAATCCAGCTTTTCAAAAAAAAATCTACAGGTGCATCGACTAACCGTAGCTTGACCCACGGTCTATCCTGCACATCCGTCGATTGATTCAGAAACCCCTCAAAATCTCAGCCCAGAAAATTTGACTAAGTGTCGAACGATGGACGGACCTACGGTCCATAGGTCAGAATACGTTCAGTAGTCTGAGTCCGTCGATCAACACCCCATTTACCCATTCTCTAATACAAATGACGATTAACCATCATAAACCGTCGTTCGATCTACGATCCATATATCTAACCGTAGGTGAGAAATAGCTGACAGTTAGAGGGAAATGTAGTAGGGTCAACTTTAGATAGTCGTAACTCTTAGCACAAAATGAATTAGGTGTCTCAGTACATACCCATAGATAGATATTTGAATTAGCCTTCCATACACACTGATCTCGTTTTAGTAAAGGTCTTTTGAACAGACCCAACCGACGAACCCAAATGACAGACCATAGATGGAACGATGGACTATCTCTCCAGATCATTGTTTTGTCCGGCAACAATTAACTAAATTGGTCTTTTGGTCTTTTCTCACATAGTTTAAACCTTAAGATACATTGTTTTTACTGTAAATCATCAAATTTTAGTCAACTGAAGCCTAGAAACATAACTAAAACTTAACTGAGCCAAATCATTAATCAAAATTTAGAAAATTAGAAGCAAGAAAGGAGAAAAAGGCCAAGAATCCTAGTTCAAGAAAGAATTAAGTTTCGAATGGTTCCAGCCCGGAAATGAAAGTGTTTCTCTTTGAATTTCATCACTAGGTATGTGGTATTTCACTAGTGGGTTTCTTTTACCCATTGCGTCCCTACTTTTAGTCAGATTCTTGATTCACATATCGTGATTAAACCTAGGATTTCTAGAACTACGAAAGAACTTCATGAAATTATTAAATATATGTTCCAAATCAGATTGTTAAGTTATTATTTAGTTTATCGCATTAATTTGAGAACCCTAACTTTGTATTTCTTTAGTTCTTGAATTACACATGTTAGGTTAGATAATCCAGTTATTCAATTATGCATGCCTCGGTTTTAATGCATCATTATCAGATTAAATGTTGCATTCTATGTTTGCATGTTCAGTTTTGAGCTATCCAGTATTTACAGAAATCCAGATATAATAAGTTAACTACAAATATCAATGGGAGTAGCATAATACCGAGTTGGATTAGGGTTTAGCATACCCAGTTAGTCCTAGAATTACTAGCCAAGTAGGTTGTAAGTCCCCTTTGTGGGCATCAATGTAATTATCACGCTAGCATGCCTCTATACCTCTGGCAGGGTATATTCGGTCCTCTCGATAGGGCGTATATATCGGACTCCACATTTAGATCATGTGGTTTTATTATCGGTTATTAGCAGCTCCCACAGTTTAGTAAGACTCTCTTCCATTGACCATTTATCAATATATTCAGTATTCAGTTTCAACATGTTATAAATTGGTTATTGCATTCAATTAGCTCAGAAATTTAGTATATCATGTTCAAATCATTATATTTGCTTTTGTGCTTGTTCAGTTATGTTTTATTTCAGCTATTATAATCCTACGTTCTCAGTACCTTTCAAGTGTTGAGGCATACGTGCGATAGATCTTTTCGTGATGTAGGTTTAGGATCTCAGCATTCAGATCACGCATTGATCGATTTCCCAATCTCTCATTCAGCAAATTCAGTGGTGGGTCCTCATTCCCCGAGGACAATAGTCATGAGTTCATTTCAGTCTTTTAGTCATTTAGTTTCATTTTTTGCTAGATTTAGCTGGGGCTTGTCCTAGTATTTCTAGTCCACTTTAGAGGCTATTTTTAGACAAAGTTAGTTTTAGCTTAGTAGTAAGTTAATATTTTATTTGTATTGAACTCCTCTGTTTTCATATATCTCAAATTTTGCATATCGGTATTTCCCTATCTTTTAATTTTAAGGAACTCCTCTGTTTTCATATATCTCAAATTTTGCATATCGGTATTTCCCTAACTTTTAATTTTAAGTATGATTTAGCCTCAGTAATAGTTTATATTCTTTAGTATGCTAATGATCATGCTAGCAGGGTTAGCTTGGGATCACTTGTGGTCCTAGGTTCTGTGTCCGCGTCTCGGGGGTATCACCTTAATGAAGTCTGAGTAATCGAGGATTTTTCATAGTGCCAAGACGTTAAGTCAAGTGCTTCTTGGGAGGCAACCCAAGGCTTATCTCTAGCCAACAATGTGTTTTTGTTTTCTTTGTAGGAATAATCGCATTTTCATGTTTAAATTTGTTTTGCTCAATTTGGTGTTTCATGACCACTTAGGTTGCTAGAGACTAGTTTAGGGTCCGTGTCTCAAAAAGAGTATATAAAAACAAAAAAGAATAGCTGAATCGGTGTCACATGTGCAGGGATAAAAATTAAAAAAAACTGTAGAAAGTGGTCTGGTGCACTAATCTACGGACCTCATTGTCGGGACGTCGTTCAATCGATGAACCGTCGATGGTGTCCATAAATCCCAGGTATGTCTCAAAATTTTTCTAAGTCTTTTTACAATATACGGTCCATCAACAATGGGGTTTTGGCAATCCAAAATGCCAATGACCTGACCCGACCAGGCCGGTAATATTAAAAGTTAAATCGTTCATTACCAACCAAAATCTTTTCAAATTCTTTACCCAACCGTTTCTCTTCCCTTATTTCCTTCCTTTGTCATAAAACATCACATTTCCCCCTTCCATAACCATCAGATTCCTTCAAACTCCCGAATTCCCCCAAATTCCCAAAACCCTCTTCTTCTAAAAGTTCTACTCTGTTCCTACTTATTTCTTCGGTCGGTGTACAAGTGGGGCACGTAGGTTGTTGCAAGGATCACTCTCACAATCAATCCTATACGAACATAAGGTATTTATATTCCCTTTGTTGTATGAATTCTCTTTCATACACTATTAGAAAAAATTTAGAAAGTGGGTCTTGACTGAGAAACAAAATTGTTTGATTTTGCTGGTTGAAACTTGAGTAAAATGTCCCTTGGAATGATAGAAATTGATAGTTTTGTTTTGGAATGTAGTTAAAATGTGTTTATAATTATAAATATAGAGTTTCCCACTTAGGGTTTTGTAGCATCGATGGTTAGAGCATGAATATTGTGAAATTGAAACTCTAGGAATGAAAAAAATGTCTTTTGGTTGTTAGTCTATGTAGTGTAAACTTGTATGGGTCTGAAGGTGTCAAAATGTGGAGTTTGAAACATGGCCCAAAATATGTCAGGGGCCAACAGTACAAGAACTGTCGACGGACTGTCGATGGGGTCCGTTGATTCGACCACCGCATCGAAGTTTAAGTCTAAGAAGAAAGAAGTTGCTACGGTCTGTCAATTGATCGACAGGCCGTTCTGCATGTCCGTCATTTAATTTAGAGATCCTGTTTGTTTGATTGTGAAAAAATATTCTAAGTGTTAGTCAACGGAGGTGGACTACTATTCGTTTATTGATCAACGGGCCGTTTTGCACGTCCTTCATTTCAATCTGAGAGGTCTGAACTTTTAATCAATTTAAAATAATTATAAGTGTTAGACGACAGACCCTATCGACTAACCGTCGATAGTGTCCGTCGAACTGATATTGCAGACATGTGTTTACTTTTTATTTGCTTTCTTTGTTTTGTTTGTTTCAAATGTGTAGTAAGGTTGCTATAAGACGAACAACTGGTTTACATGTACTAATGGAACCTAAGAAGGATATGGTTTATTCTCGGGGCAGGTCCAAGTCTGTGGCACCATCGTGGCGGATAATTCGCACTTCCGACCATGAAAGGAATCCCGAGTATGTACCTCCGATGCTATGCCTACTACACCAGCTGCACGAGCCTCTCGAAAACCTCCCCTGATGGTGGTTCCCAGCGTAGTCATTGCCTCCTAGTCTGATGAGGAGCGCACACTGACCGACACACTTTTTGGGTCTGCCTCGGGTTCTGAAGGAACATCTGGCTCAGAAGTTGCATTAAGATCAGGTTCGGCCAACTCTTTTGGGTCGAATGAGGCCACTCCCTCCGGTTCCGAATCACATGGAGCCACTCAATCGAATGAACCTGCCCGCCAAGCCTCGTCTGATGAGGGTAAGAGTTCGGCGTCTATCCCAGCACCCCACACAGATATCCTTGCACATGTTCCTGAAGAGCCAAACAGGTGTTGCGTAGATGGTCAGTATCAAATATACAGGGACACCAAGTTTCTAAATGAGATGGGGGTGATGACCCGGTTGGTGAAATTCTCTACATGTTGGGGCAAGGATTTAGATATACTTATCTTATCACTTTGCATGCAAAACACTAGGGAAGAATCGCTATAGCTAGGAATACGGTGTTATGAACCTATGGGGAACACATACACCATAGTTTCTCCCAAAACATGATAAAAACTAAATCTTTACTCCTATTACTTGTTTTACTTAGAGATATTAAAGAAGTTGCTTTCACAAAAAAACCTCCTTTAATACATGTTTTTGGAAAGAACTTGACTAAATAAAAGTAATTGTACATTGAAGTTAAGTCTAAACCATCTTCCTCGTGGGATCGACCCCAACCTACTAGTTGGGTTCTTTACATGAAACGACCGCTTATACTTCTTTAGAGAGGTGTAATTTGACCATATCAGATATAAGAGACAATAATTTATATTTTACTATAAATGTTGTAAAAAAACTATCTTTCACCCCTAATGGAGGTTTATGATTAATTTCAGACAACAAAATCCATACACATGTAATTATGATCAACTGTGAATCTGAAGGAGGAATATGTGCCAGAACTTTAAAAGGCCATACACAAGCGATAACAAATGTTATACCTTAGGAGTTTCTTCGAACTGCACATGTTGTCATGTCATTAGATCTAAGCATATGTTTATTCATATAAAATTGACGTGTTAAACAGTGATAAGAATAATTTCGATTATAGATTTTTTGGGATGGATGTGACTCAATATTTCTATAAAAATTTTCCCCTATAATATCAAGGACATATTTGGTAACATCTCGCAACTAGAATGAACTAGAAAAGAGTTTAAAATCTGAAAACACTTATTTTTTGCAAGAATAAGAAAATCTAGAAATTTTGATTCAGTTAAAATGTGAGTTTTTGGGTCCATTAAGGCAATAATTATTCCTAGATCAGGATTATTTAGGACTATTTCAAGGTATTTTGGGAATCCCATAGAATAATCTTTCAAACGCCGTCAAGTTTGTGTGATTTTGATATCGTTTGAGTGAGTTATGCCTTTAGAAAGTTGGTCTTTTGGAGGAAAGTCCAATCCTGATTTGGGAAGGACAAAGTTGTTTATTCCTTACCAAAATTAATTAATTCGTCTGAGGAATTAAATTTGGGTAAAAACAAGACTTTTTTCAGATTAGGAAAAGGATAATTCATGCTAAGGCTTGTAGAGGAGAGAAAAGAAGAGAAAAGAGGAGTGAAATAAAGAATTGCCAAGAACGCTTAAGCTTTGCGTGTGGATTTTGTCTGGGGGTGATTCCTTGAAAAGTATGTGAGATCACATAGTTTTGGTTTAGTTCACCCAAATGTCAATGTTGTTTAATTCATAGAATCTAAGCTATTTGAAGGTTAATAAATTCAGTTCTTGAAGAACGTTGTTGAAGATTTCATTGAATTCTTAATAGTTGTGTTGTTGATGTTTTGATTCATGTTTCCGGGTGTAATTTTTGGTTGAATGTTTTGCGTATTGAGGGTACTAATGATAATATGTTTTTGGGGAATGAACTATGGAATTTTATAGGGTTTAAAGATGAAAAATGAGGGGGAAAAATTGTGAACACCTGGGGAATGTAATTGGAGTGGCATGCCTTTCAAACCCGACAAGACTGTTTCTATTTATAGTGTTTTGGGGTGCCGCGCAAGCCAGAGCGCCCAACCATTCTCTTTGAGGTTTGAGGGCTGGCACCCCGTGCCTCTCACAGAGCCAGGGACGCCAGATCTATCCATTATTTTCCCCACCTTTTCGTACTAGTTCCTATGTGATGACATATATTTCCAAGTTGATTCCAACAATGTAATGTACATCTAAACATCATGAAATCATCTATAAAAATGAGATCATGAACCTTGAATATATAATTCAATTTATGGAAAGTTAAGATAAATGTCAAAGAAGCAACGAGTCTAGTCTATAAATTAAGAAGAAAGTCAAAGCATAGTTCTTAAAAATTTTCTAGAGTCTTAAATATGTTTTAACGTAGTTTTCAAGACTCAAATTTCAAGTTAAGCGAAAAGTATAGTTTTTAGTTCATTTCATAAAGTTATAAGGGAACTAATTATTCTCTAACATGTTATAAATGTTTTTCAGAATAAAGATAAGGGGAAAAGATCTCCCAAAGATTTTGGAGGAAGAATAGGTAACATTGATTCCGAGAGAACTTTTAAAGCTAAGTGTTGAGAAATTATCTCAACTAAAAGAAAGAAAATGTCTTAAAAACACCTGGACTAAGTATATATTTCGTAGTACTATTGAGCTCCGATATAAGGATGTGAGTTAATAATAACTCAAGTCTCCAGAAACCATGTAGCTATCATGGGTATAAATAGCTCATACTTTTTAGATAATCACATAAGTTAAGCTAGTGGATCAACTAAGTTAAGTAGTTCTATGTGAAGAAATTTTTTTCTCAAGTAGTTGCACTCTTTAATTTCAATTTTCAAATTCTGGGAACGAGTATTTATATGACTTGGATACCTTGAACTTTGGGAAATGGAAAGGAATATTTTATCCAAAATAAAAGAATGTATTTGAATACTTATTTGAATTTGAGATTTTTTGCATTCTTTTCAACTTCAAGGTCTTGAAGAGTCTTCCTTCATAATATCAAAAGTTATCATTCACAACAATTAATTTATGGCAAAAGCTTAATTTTCACTAAATTATAGAGGCCACTAGAACTTTTTGTATATATATCTAAAGTGTTTAGCGATGTTGATTAAAATGAAACTTACCGAGCCAATAACGAGTTTAGCACTGTTTATTGATGTCTATATTTATTGCCGCTAAAAGTTATTTTTGTTACAGGGCTTGAGTCAATATTGTCTAACTTAGCTTTCTTCTTATATTTTCTCTCTTCCCTGACTTTATTTCTATCACATTTTATTCTTTCATGTCATCTCTTATATTGGTTTATATGATATAACAGACCATCATTTATATTTTCCTTATGGAGCTTTATAATTATTGGTCTATCTTTCGCCCCTAATGGAGCTTTATAATTATTTTCAGCCTAGAAATATCATCTGTGTAGTAATAATGATCAATTGTTATTGTGAAAGAGGAATATGTGCCAGAACTTTAAAAGACCTTACCCAAGCAATATCGAATGTTATATCTTGGGAGTTTCTTCCAATTGCATATGTTGTCATGTCATTAGAGCTTACCATATGTTCAATCATATAAAATTGGCGTGTTAAAGAATGTTGAGAATGATTTCGATTGTAAATTTTCTGGGATATATGTGACTAAATATTCTCTATCCAATTTTCCCACATATAATCAAGGACATATTTTGTAACATGTCGCAACTAGAAAGAACTAGAAAATAGTTTAAAATCTGAAAATACTTATTTTTGGAAAGAACAGGAAAATCTGGAACTTTTAAATCAGTTCAAAAGTGTGTTTTTGGTCAATTTCAAATGAAAATTAGTCCTAGATTAGGATGATTTAGGAGTAGTTACAGATATTTTAGTAAAGCCCATTGAATAATGTTTCCAATGCTGCCGAGTTTGCGCGATTTCGATATCATATGAGTGAGTTATGCCTTTCGCAAGTTGGGTTATTTGACTAAGGAAACTCCAATCCGAATTTGGGAAGGTCAAAGTTGTCTTTTCCTTGCCTAAATTAATTAATTCATTTGAGGAATTAAATTGGGCTAAAAACAAGACTTTGTAAAGTTTAGGAAAACATGAATTCACTGTAGGGCTTGTAGAGGAGACAAAATAAGAGAAAAGAGGAGAGAAATGACGAATCGCCAAGAATGTTCAAGCTTTGCGTGTGAATTTCGTCAAGGGTGATCCTTTAAAACGTATGTGAGATCACATAGTGTTGATTAGTTCACCCACACACCAATTTTGTTTAATTTATCTAATCTAAGCTATTTGAATGTTAAGATATTGAGTTCTTGAAGAACATTGTTGAAGTTTTCGTTGAATTCTTGATAGTTGTGTTGTTAAAGTTTTGCTTATGGTCCGGGTTGTAATTTCAGGTTGAAGTTATTGGGTATTGAAGGCACTAATGATACTCTATTTTTGGGGAATGAACCATGGAAGTATAGAGGGGTTAGAGATGAAAAAAAAGGAGAAAAGTTGAGAACACATGGGGAATGTAGTTGGGGCGTCGTGCCTCTCAGAGCCCCACAAGACTGTTTCTCTCCGTAGGACCTTGCGGCACCGCGCCAGCCAGAGCTCCCCACTTAAATCTCTGAGATTTGAGGCTGGTGTCCAGCACCTCTCAGAGCGCTAGGGACGCACGATCTCCCTATCAATCCCCACCTTTTCATAGTAGTTCTTAAGTGATGTACCTATATTTCAAACTTGACTCCAACACTCTTAAAGTACATCTAAACAACATGAAATCGTCCATAAAAGTGAGATCCTGAACCTTGAATCCATAATTCAACTCAAGAAAAGTTATGATCAAAGTGAAAGATGCTAAGAGTCAAGTATAGAAGTTAAGAAGAAAGTCAAATAAAAGTTCTTCAAAGTTTTCAAAAGTCCTTAACAATGTTTTAACTTTGTTTTTAAGACTCAAGTTTCAAGTTTAGTAAAGAGTAAGAAGTTGATTTCATTTCTGAAAAGTTGTAAGGTTATAAATGTTTTCACATTTAAGATAAAAGAAAACTAAGATTTTCAAAAGAGTTTTGTGCAAGAAAAGGGAACATTGATTCGGAGAGAGCTTTTAAAGCTTAGTGTTGAGAAATTATCTCGACCCAAAGAAATAAGTTGTCATAAAAACACCTGAGCTAAGTATATATTTGGGAATAGTATTGAACACTGATATGGGGATGCTAGTTCATAATAACTCAAGTCTCCATAAACCATGTAGATAACATGAGTCTTAATGGGTCATACTTTTTAGATGATTACATAAGTTAAGTAGTTGTATCTGACGACAAAGTATACGGCATTTCTGGAAGTGTGGGCAAAACTTTGTATCACCACTTAGGCTTAGAGTGGTGGTTTTGATTTAGAGAAACTCCAAAGGACATCATAGTTTAAGTAAACTAATTAAATAGTTATTTTGTTACATTACAATCACATTCAATCAGTTTAATTCATATACATGAAATTAAGCAATCACATAATCTTTTAGATTAATTTGAAATGGATATGATTTATGATTTTATTGTTATATTGGTTAAAGTTCGTTCTTTAATAAATACACAATAAATAATTAAGAATGAAATTATTCATTAAATTGTCCAAGAATACCTCAATAACTTTTGATAGACTGTAGTTAAATGAAATAAATGAAGATTTTTGTTGTGTAAAAACAAAACAATTATAATCCTTATCGTATTTTTTTTTGTATAGTGATATGATATAGAGTTTTTTTTGTCACAATATTAATACTGTTACAATATATGAAATTCATTCAATATGAACATAATTAACTATTCCCATGTGTGTGAAATAATTTAATTCTATTTGCGAATTTCTCCAAAATTTAGTGCAATTGTATATGATGAAAACAATGAACACTTTGAAAAATGGCTTTTGACAATGGAACATATGTATATAATAAGAAGTTGCTTGATGCAAATATTTCTATATACTTGTGGCAATTGTCATAAGATAGAAAATATAAAGACAAAGAGTGAGAGAAGAATTATATCCAAAAGGAGATCAGGTGAAAATTGTTGATAATATTGGTTATAAAAGTATTGTTGTAAATATAGAATTCTAGAGAAGATTATGCCTTTTAATAATGAAGGAAAAGGTAACAGTATTTATGAGACTGGAAGGGAAACATACAACTTGCAGAAAGGCAAAGAAGTGATTGACAAAGGAGAAAGAGAGAGTATTGCTATTTCTAAGAATGAAGAAAAAGTACTCCGTAGAATGGACCGTGAATCTTCGTCCAAAATTCAAAGAAGTTACACAACGACTTGGTGAAGGACGTAAATTTACCTTGTCAATTTTATTTGTTCTACAATTAATTTCTATTAATGTAGTGAAATGAATAGTAATTCATACTTACAACTAATGTACATTAAAATGGTTTGGAGTAAATGCATAGTGATCATTTTATTTATATGAATGATCTTATTATTTATTTTTTCTATTATGAATTGGTCACCGAATTGAAGGATGATGCCACTAGTTCGTGTGGTTATACTTATACTATTATTTCTATGTCTTTTGAAAATGTCTGCATGCAGGGTTGGTTATGTTTCAATAGGTGAAGACGAAGAAATTCTCCAGCAGCTTTTATCTTCCTTCTGCCGCTGGAATCTGTGTATTTTGTTATTTTGTCCACTCTTCATTTTTAATAGCTTTTATGTTGGCTATACTATATCATTGGGTTGTTAATTAATTTATAAGTCTTACCTAGTTTGTGGAAAAGAGTTTTTTATCAAGATTTTTATCTCTATTATACCTTTTTCATTAATTTTAGGAATGTATAAACCATTGGGGTTTGACGGTTCTTCTACTTAGGTTTTAGAGTAGGTGCCCTTATGTTCCGATGGGTTGGGTCGTGATAAATTGGTATGAGAATCTAGGTTACTAGTCTCCCGGTACAAGAGCAAGTGTGGACTAGGCTTTGCGGATTAGTGTTTTGACGTCCACATCTAATCTACAAGAGGCTAGGAAGCATTCTACGAATTGTTCTACCCTTCTCTCCTTTTTTGCAAAGTGTTACTTATGGTATGAGTTGAATCCAATTGATATCTCAAATAGGTAACTCGGATGTTGTGATTACGACTAAAGGGATACAAGTAAAGTTGCGTGGAACTTGAAGGTTCCAATTGGTATCTAGCCTTAAAGGTTGTACAAGACATATATGACCAGTAATGGTCATCTGTGGGACGAACTAACCTTTAAAGTAAGGTGTGTATGACGTGTGATTATAGTTACGAATATGTGACGTCGTGTTTGATTTATCATTGTTAGTGTTCTTTGTATAGATTCCAGATGTTGTGTAAATTGTTTGATTAATCGTTACAGTATACAAGTGTAATTCCCTGAAAAGCGAGAGATCTATTAAGGTAAACTATAATCCTTAAGTATGAGAATATCTTGGTCTGTTCGGGTTGTGTGTGGGTTGTAATCCAGTCTGCTTTATAAAATTATGGGTTGAATATCGTGTACCTTGGTATGAAATTTTGAGTAGTTCGATGGACATAGTAAAATGGGGACCCTTGGAGAATCGTGGGAAATGGGAAAATAACCTACAGAAATTTTGGCCTGGCTCTAGTTCTGCGAGCCGCTACACCGCGATTATTTCTAATAGCACGGTGCCTCTACAACGAGATTTATCCCGCTAGAGCGAGACGATGGGAAGAAGAGTCCTCGTCAGTTTTTCCATGAACACCCTATATTCAAAAATACAAACTCATAAGAGATCCGACCAATCATTGCAACTCTCAAAATAGTGTTCAATAATAATAAAAGTAAAATTTAACTTCAGATTTAAAAAGAGCTTCCTCAGATAGACGAAAACAAGAATACTTGTGTTACAAAAACATAGAAACTATCGGAAGTATAAAGACAAAAAAACAAGTTTGTTCTACAAATCCATAAGCAAGAAAAAAAAGAAAGAGAAACAGTAACAAATAAGGAACTCTCAGACTGGGTAGTGTCAACGATGGAGTCCATGCGCTCGAGGCGTTCCAATCCATCCCAATCCTTATGCAATATTGAAAACTACGAGAAGTCCTTAGGTCATGTTGGGGACCACTTTTCAAGAGCAACGCAAGTAAAAATGGCATTAATAGTTTTGCACATTCGGGCCATAATGAGATCCGTCTCCACTCCCTTCCTTTTCTCTTGGCACATATGGCGGCGGAGAAACTCCACCTCAAGGGCAGTGTTAGGAGGAACCGGAGTGAAGTCAGCATATCAAATCCCTATCTTCTTCCGTACCGTCTCTAGATTAATGTCAACCTGTACACCAGAGAGTGATCTTCACAGTCTGAAGTCGCAGCGGCCATACTACTCCTAGACCTCTCGGTTTCCCTCCTTTTTCTCCTAGAAGTAGTGCCAGACTTTCTTCATTGTGATACTTGTACGTATATGAATGTTGCAATATTGGTCAAGCTTGTTGTAATTGAGATAGATGAATGATGTAGCCATCAAATCATGATGCAAATGTATGATCTTGATGATTACTTGTGATTCTGATTGTGTTGTGCGAATGGAGATCAAATTTCCACGTTCTGGAAAGCTACTTGGATAGGTTTCCACGTTCCACCATAACTTTGGATCGGGTTGACACGTTCTAGAAAAATATTTAATCAGATTGCAACGTTCTGGCAAGCTAACTTCAATCAGTTTCGATGTTCCAACATAAATTTCGCATCGGATTGCCACGTTTCTTCAAGCTAACTGTTTTAGTGTGAACTTTGTGAGAGAACCAACAACTTGTGGTAAATGCATGGTGTGCAACATCTTATGTTCAATATTGTATGTAGTGAAAGCCTTGACTTTTGTGTGTCGGTAGATTTGTGTGTATGTATATGAATATATATGGCAATGTGGATATTATTTATAATGTATAATTGTTGGTTAATAGCAAAAGGTCAAGGTGTTGTAGGGGGAGCGATGAATAGCTAGAGGTGTTCATGCGATAGGTAATAATACACAGTGGACCAAGGTTAGACTTGATGTAACAAAATTATGTGGTCTTGGTTAGGCAAGGTGATAAGAATTAAGGGTAATACAATATAACTAAAAGGTGTAGCATTAGGAAATACTTGTTGGGTTGGCATGTTTTAGGCTATGATCTAATAAACCCGGGAATTTGTTACTTGTTGGTAAAGTGGTTAGGTTTCAGAGTACGAATGTAAATAGATGGTGCTCTAAGAGAGGGAAAGGTTGAAACAGAAAGGGATTTAATGCATGATCTTATTATTTATTTCTTATATTATGAGGTTGACATCAGATTGACTGATGATGCCAATCAGTATGTGTGATTGTACTATTACTACTCTTGGTATGTCTTTTGACATAGTAAGGATGCAGGTTTGGTGATTTTTCAATAGGAGAAGAAGAATAAGTTCTCAAACACTTTTATCTTTCCTTTCGCCGATGGTAACTGTGTCTTTTATTATTTTGTCCCGTCTTTATTCTTAATAGCTCTTGTGTGGGTTAGACTAGATCATTGGGGTTGTTAATTAATTTACATGTCTTAACTAGTTTTTGAAAAAAGTGTTTGTTATAAAGATTTTTATCTCTATTATATATGTGATTAGTTAATTTTCCGCATGTTTAAACCTTTGGGGTATGACGGTTCTCCTACTCAGGCATTAGAGTTGGAGCCCACACAGCCTGGTGGGTCGGGTCGTTGCAGTCAAAAGCTTAAGCGAAGCTAGCTAACTGGGAGATTACCTTTATAATGGCCCTGGTCCTTACTAGGACAATGCGCAACTTAACTCGAGAGAAATCTATACGTAAGGGGTGGCTATATATATAAGAAAGGAAAAAATTGTCAATGTTGTAAGAAACTCGAAACAAGACCATTATAGATCATAATTACCTAATTTTATTTAAATGTATCCTCTATTACCTCAAGCTTATATTACAATTTGTAAATTCCTGTTTGATTCTGGGGAAAACATACTTAATTAGTGGAGTTTCATATAATGGGCAAGATTATGGTTCTCACGCCATGCATGTTTGATATCTTTGTTGAGTAAGAGAACATTGTGTTTTTGAAAATCTTAAAATATATTCAATTTGCTGAGTTAAGTGTGCGGACTATTCTTTTGAGAGGGGTAACATGTGGTATGAAAAGTAGGTGATATGTATTGAATCATGTTTGTGTTCTTATTTAACTTTTAGAGTATAAAATCAATCAACCTTGTAATCTTGAAACAATTGAGGTTAATCTTGAAACAATTGAGGTTAACTTGATGTCTAGGAAAAATTAAGTGATTCAAATCGTCAGTCCCTATGGGTACGATGTCTGGTTGTTTGTAAGAGCCACTTTAATAATTAAACGACCATGTACACTTGAATGTGCAATGTGGGCGCAACAACAGCCTCAGGACTTAACAATTGGAGTCCGCCGACCTAATTCGGTAGACACAAGTGCTAGCACTATCATTTTGGGTGAGTTCGTGCTTAGTTTGTGATGGCACCTTCATGTTAAGCGATCAACAATGTATAGTTTGCACTTTTTATATGAGATTTGCAATGAATTTTTCTTTTTAGAAAAACAAGAATCAGTGAATCATAGTTTCAGTAAACTAAATTATTCATCAGTGAATCATAGTTTCAGTAAACTAAATTATTCATCAGTGAATCATAGTTTCAGTAAACTAATTAAATATTATTTTGTTGTTTACAATTACATTAAATAAGATCATTTAATATACATGAAATTAAGTAATCACATATTCTTCTGGATTAATATGACATGGATATCTTTTATGATTTTATGGTTATAGTGGTTAAAGTTAAATATTTAATAAATCCAATACAAAAAATAAACTATGAAATTATTCATAAAATTGTCCAAGCATACCTCAATAATTTTTGATGGCCTGCAATTAACAAAAATAAGTGACAATTTTCGTTGTTTAAAAACAAAAGTAATACAACCCTAATCGTACTTTTTGTTTGTGTAGAGATATGGTATATAGCTGTTTTGTCACAATACTAATACTGTTACAATATATAATTTCGTTAAATATAAGCAGAATTACCAATTTCAATTATGTGTAATATAATTTTATTCTAATTGCAAACTTCTCAAAATAATTGTGCAGTTTTATGTGATGAAAACAATGAACTCTTTGCAAATAAGGTTTTGACAACGAAATATACATGTATCTAAAAATGTCACTTGAAAAAAATATTCCTAAATACTTGTGGCAGTTTTTATCAAGAAGAAAATAAAAAGAGAACAAGTGAGAGAGGAACTAGATCCAAAAGGAGATGACGATAAAAATGTAGATAATATTGGTAATCAAAGTAGTGTGGTAAATAAAGAACAAGTTGGACAAAATATCATGCCTTTTAATAAGGAGGAAAAAATTAATAATATTCATGAGACTGAACAATGCAACTTGAGGAGCAAGAGATGCAGAAAAGGCAAAGAAGTGATTGACAAAGGAGAAAGAAAGAGTATTGCTATTTCTAAGACTCTTAAGAAAAATGACAGCATAGAATGGACCGTGGAACTTCGTGCAGAATTCAAGGAAGCTACACAACAACTTAATAAAGTATGTAGGCTTATTTTATTTATTAATTTTCTCAACAAATAATTTCTATATATGTAGTGAAAAGAAATGTGAAATTTATACTTACAACTAACGTACACTAAAATTGTTTGGCGTATATGTATAGTGATTATTTTACTTGTATGTACCTTAGATTGATCTAGGAATATTGTGGTAGTGATAAAATTAAATTTACATTCTAATGGATCATGTAGGCTTCGTACCGAAGGAGATTGTCGAGATAATGAATGTGTCAGGTCTTACGAAAATGCAAGTCGCTAGTTATCTTCAAGTACATCCTCAAAAAAATTAAAATATCTTCACAAGAATAGTTGAAAAAACTTATTGTTTACTTCTTGTTTTTCCAGATTTGTATCTTAATTATAAATTGATTATATTTAATCATACATTCATAGGCTATTTTCAATTTAATCAGTTAGATGGATAACTATTTAGGTTCAAGAAATCTAAGTGTTAAAAATTATGTATTATATAATATATATCTGTGTGTCTTTGGTAAGGGAAGATTTGTTTGGCAAAATACATTTTTATCAAATAGTTTTATTGTTCTGGTTACTAGAAAATATTTTTCTCGAAATGATCTTTCATCAACACTTGAGAGACCCATTTACAAAAATTATCTTAATATTAATTTTATATCAAAAAATAATTTCTCTACCTCCCGAGGTAATGTTAAGGTCTTCTTACACTCTACTCTCCCTAGACCTCGCTTGATTTACTTTATATGATGTTGTATGAAAAGGCATTTATTGGGATAAATTTATCTTTGCATCACTTCTGCCTATAAATCTTGGAAATTATTATCATGTTTCGTATACAAAATTTTTTATCAAACCACTTACTAATTAAACTATCAATAACTTTAATTGCATGTATAGAACAGAGTTTGTATATTCTAATTTTTATTATTTTTCGTGGAGACTATTCATTGAAATAATATTACCATTAATATTTTACTCAAAAGATTTTTATTTTCATTTAATTTAAACACCGGAAAATATTTTCTATTAAAATGACGTGTGTCATGCATTTCAATCACTCCTTAAAAATGAGTTACGATGATAAATATATTCGCTGTCAAATTTCTCTTTGATTTATTCCTTTTCATAGATGTCGTATAAATCAAAAGAGACCTGTAGAAGAACAAAGGTATAATCTACAAGTATATTCAAGTGGTTCCCAACAATGAATCAAAAGAAGTAGCCATAGAATATCTGGGAGAACACCTGATCTTCAAACAAATGCATTAAATCAAACTCATGACACCAAGAGTTCTCACGAGTTAATTCCAACAAATATTTATGCTAGTTTAACTGAGCAACAAATCTATCGCCCACAACTTCAAGTTCAACAACACTACCTCAACCCATTTTTGGGGGCCAAAATATTGATGGTGCTGGCTACAACAAAAAAATTCCCCGTTATTTGATTTGCAAGGCTCAGGTACTGGGAGCACTAATAGTAATTTTTACATGGCGTTGAATTGTGGGGCTCATCATGATTACTACTTCAATCTTCAAACTCAAAAAATTACATCTCAGATCTTAATCAAGCCTATGTATGAACAAATTCAACTAGTGGAATGATGACTGATATGAATTGGGGAAATGCGATAATCAATGGATCGCGAGAAACCAATACTAAAGTCGCAAAAACAAATCTCCAAGAATAAAACTAAGACAAAAGTAATAGAATCCAACCCCTAAAACGAGGTTTTACACCCTATTTATAAAAATAATGTCCTAAATCAAAAGGAATTCAAATAAGGAAGTTATCCAGGAAACACGACTTCAATCGATGACCACACAGATGGTCAGTCAGTGAAACGACGGACTGTCGATTGCTTCCGTAAGTCAAGACTTAGCATTTTTTTGAGCTTCTAACTTGCATCTTCTCTGATACAATCGACAGACCAACATCATGGTCTGCCGATTCACCTACGGCTCGTCGATGCTTCTCATCATTCCATACTTATCGTTCAATGTCGGGTACTGGGACTTTCTCTGATCTGATCGACGATTCAATAGAAAGGTCCGTCGATTCTTCCGTATCCCCACACTTGGTAAGAATTCCCCGAGTTGCTTTTAGATATCTAAGCCTCCAATCGATGGTCAGCATCTACGGTCTATCAATGAGACGACGGGCCGCCGATGGCCTTTGTGGGTCACTTCTTCTCTAAATCTCCACAACCTTTTGCATTTTGTTTTGGACACCTTTCCTGCAAAACAAAGATTAAAACATATTAAAATTACTAGAAAAAGGCTTTAGACACACATAAATCTTAGGGAAAAAGCATTGAAAGTACCGTGAAACCACGGTGCATCAACACCCTCAACTTAAATTTGTTGTTTGTCCACAAGCGACGGACTATGACTCAACGCAAGACTTTGTACACTTATATCCTCTTTTAAGCTTTTGCAATCACATGGCTACCAATCCCAACTTTTTCATTGCTTTAATACATGTTTTTCAATCTTAGGCTTGATAGGCTTACTCATGTGGATCAGACCATGACACAGACATGCCATGCACTAACACCTCTCCTCTTTTGTCTCTCGCCAAGGAACCAACTTTCTAATATTGCAATTCGTTCCCTTACTTCAAAAGACATCCTCCTTTTTCGTACAGTGATTCTAATTTGGAGTATAAAGATCATTATTAAACACTCACGCTCAGAACAAATTCACACCTAGTTAGTATTTGTTGACATAGGCTTGCCCTTATTTTCACTGCTTATGTTCACAATATTAGACTCTCAGGATCATGATAGGACTTTCTTATCTTATAACATAGGCTAAGGGTCAGGTATGGTATATATGATTACATTTTAGTGACTTATTTCTCTCCTTGACATTACTACTAAGCATCCTACCTCTTTCACTATCTATTAGGCCCAACATTTTCTTTTCTTGACATTTTTTCCTTGCTTTCTCTTTTGTTATTTGTGGAAGTGACTCTTTTTTTTAAATATTTTTTAATTGATCAAATTTTTCTGAGTCACTATTTTTGATAACTCATTCTTTTCTTTTCCACAATACTCTTGTCATACCCACTTTTTAGGCCAATCACTAATTATAAACACCCTCAACTTATGGCTTTCCCATTAGTGGAGGTACACATTACCCAAGGTTTGGTCACGTCCAAGACGAGGTCAGTTTTTGCATTAGCCAAGCTCAACTTATGCTTTTGGCCTAAGTTGAAGTGCATATGTCCAAGGATTGACCAGGGCCAATACATTATACCCTGGGAACATGAGTCGGTGAAGAAAAGAAAAGTCTATTATGGGCTCAAAATATTTGAACAAAGGCCAATGATCCTTTAGTCTAGATGTTTTCTAATTTTAACAAGAGCCTATGATGTTTTGCTAATTGTCTAACAACGATTCCATTTGAAAGTCAACCTGGGAAAGTTCTAGCTAGGTACCAACAAGGGAACAATGAAATTTCCTCACTCTCTCTTGACACCTCATTACTCTATCACATTATCGGTCACCTAGTTTGAGTGTTAGATTTGATTCATGTAGTGGGTGCATCACTATGTCATGATCATAGCAAACCTTTTCAACATTCATTATACCTATTTTTGCAAGAACTTTCTTTGAACGGGATGTCATTCATGTTTAGCCATCATGCTTCATCTTTAATTTTCATACGTTGTACAAGTTACAACACATGCCAGTTCAACAATAAAGTAATCAGTCTCTAGGGGCAAAAGAACACAGGCAAGAAAACCACCAAGAGAGGATCGTGAGTTGGGCTACTTAGACTTCACCCTAGCACTCACTTTCCATTTAACCCAACCCCCACCACAAAAAAAACATGCAATTGTCCCGAACACATAAGAAATATAAATAAAGGGTAGTAGGTGAAGCAAAACTGAGGCGCATAGTGCTGAAGATCAAAAAGCGGGCGGGTCAGGTTTCCCAGAACCCACAACATCTGTAGTTGGGGCATCCTTAGTGGTATCCACAACAGTCTCTGCACCCTCAGTGGTGCTTCTCTCAAAAACATCAAGTCTGGAACTAGATGCCTAAGAAGCCAACTCTCGAGCCCTCATCTGAAGGGTCTATTCATCTATAAACGAGGCTCTCCTCGCCACCTCAAGATCTGTCCGCTCCTTCTTCCTAGAACGACCTCATCTCCCTTAGAGGTGCTTCTAGAACGGTGCTGCTTGGCCCGCTCACGAGGCTCAACAGGTGGTGCAATAAGGGCAATGAATAGTGCAACAAACACTGTGTCCTCCACTGTCTCAACTGGTGCAGTATCAGGCTCAGGTCGCCTCATCTCTAGTGTTTTGTCCATATCTGCGCGCAGACTCGCCACAACATCCTGAAGAATAGACAGATCAATGGTGGGGGATGGGCATGCTAGAACTCGTAGCTCGAATGCATCTAGGCGTTGGTGGACCGTCTGAATTGTCCGCTCAATTGGCTGAGCCACTTTCTTTTCAATCCGATCCTCAGTCTCGGAAATGGATTTTTGCATCCAAGGCTGGATATGATGCATCAAGGTGGACATCTGGGCCTCAAGCTTCTGGACCATAGTAATCGGGACTAGTGCTGCTGATGGTGGACCAGACCGAGAAGAACTAAACGCCCTACTAGTGCCGGGGGCAGACTCTGCCGGGGTGGTATCCCTGGGCTTTTAAGTGGCAGGATCAGCCTTTGGGCTTGCTCTACCGTATCCTCCAAGTTCTCAGTCAAAGTCTACAAACCAAATTTGGGCCCTCGCCATGGTGCCGCCATATTGGCCCCATCGCTGATGAGACCGATATCCACATTCGCGGTAAGAGTACAAAGGACATCAAAGTGCCAGAGGGGCACTCCAGCATCCCTGCATAACAGGAAAATCATACGGGCGAATGGGTATGTGGTAGAGGACATAAAAGCCCTCTCATGAATCACGGAGATCAACAACCTCGTGAAGTCGATATCCAACCCCGCTACCAGTGATGCTTCCATGAACGCTCTATCCCAAATAAGTATATTATCTGCTGCCTTGGGGGATAGGCAGTGGCGGACTAACAGCCAGAAGAACTTTGCTGCTAAGGTGAGGTTGGCCTTCTCGATAAGGCCTCTTGGTCCAACACCTAGTTTGCTCCCTCACCGTCAATGGAGAGATGATGTGCAATCCACCTCTTTGTGGACTCTCTCTGGTCTCCGCTCCGTTGAAACTGGCCACTCTTGAACAACTCCCACCTGTAATCAAATTCTGGAGTAAAGTAAACTCGCGGCATCAGTGGATCCATCGTACAAGAAGCAACGATGGAGATAGAAGAAATGTCCATCCGACAGCCTCTAACTAAAACCTCGGTTAGTGGGTCATGTTTGGCAGGTTTTGCCTGTCTGTCCAAACCACCTCAGAGAGTCGCTACGTATGATGCGTAGAACTCTTGCACAATCTTTTAACTGCATAACCCACACTCCTCGCCATCCACTGAAGCATGTGGTGGGTCAACAAGACATGCACCTCAGGTACGGGGTGCAGGCTACCTGCGAGAACTCTCCGCTCGAGTGTAACCAACCGAGTCATCACCCTTTTCTAATTCAGCACCTTTGCATCCCTGTATAGATGATACTGGCCATCAACGCACCACCGGTTTGGCTCATGAAAAACCGATGTAGGGACCTCATGCTAGGGTGCCGGGGTAAACTCTGAACTCTAGGCCTCCTCAAACGAGGCATGGAAGGCAGACACATCTTGAAGAGTGTCTCCAAGTGATGGGGACCCGGAGAAGTGGCCTTATAGGACCATGTAGAATGGGCCGACTCTAAACCTGAAGCCTTTTCGGAGCCAAATTCTCCCTCATAACCCGAGGTAGAACCAAATGGTGTGCCGGTCAGTGTAAGATCCTCATCAAAATCGGAGACAGTGACTACACTGGACCCCACCTTCTTGGGGTGCACCGAGCGGCTTTAGTAGCTGGTATAGGGGCCAGGGTGCCTAGGGGAATGTATTCCGGATCCCGCTCATCTTCAGAACTGCCGATCAGTCGGTAGCATGGTGCCACACACTTGGACCTACCCCGAGAATAGACAATGTTTTGTTTGGGGGCCATCAGTACCTGAAAAGTAATTTGGTAGTATCAATGCAATAAACAGACAAAATCAAAATAATTAAAACAGAACATGGAAACACAAGACACATGTCAATTGCATAATTGCAGTACTGGGAGATCGGTACTATCGATGGCCTGTCAATGAATCGATGGTCCGTCCATAGTGTCTATCGGTGGACACTTCGAATTTTTTAAAAGTCTACATTCCATAGACCACTCAGTTAGAAACGATGGACGTGAAGAACGGCCCGTCAATCAGTCGTTGAACCGTAGTCCACTTTCATCATCTGATACCTAGAATAATTCAGAGTTTCTCAGGAATCAAAGTTTCAGTTATAAACGACCCACGTGCAGTATTCCACTTACGTCGTTCCAAAGTTAAGTATTTTTTAGGGTTAGCCATCGACGGTCCGTAGACGGGGTCTCGTGTTGTTGGTCAGAGACAGGTTGCAGGGCTTTGTTTTAAACACACATTTTGACAACTTTAAGCAAAGCACAAGTTAATCCAACACATAATAACAAGTATAAGACCAATTCATCATCCTTATGGCTTTGATTTTGGAAATTTTGATAAAGATTCTACGAGGCTATCAAACCCCAAGTCGTAAAATCAACAATCATATGGACTTATTACATATTCCACCCCTAACCCAGTCACATTTTGTCATTCTAAGGGACATAGTATCAATAATTTAATAATTTTACATGAAGTTTCGGTACCTAAGTCAAGACCCACATACAATTTTGGCTTTTTCAACAGCAAATGAACGAGAAATCAATAAGCTAAGTGAATTAAAATACCTGAAATTAGTAGTGGAGTGATGGAGTGGGTGCTCTTCTCAATAATCAACCTATGTGCCTACCTTCGGACACCGACCGAAGAAAAAGAGGGTGACAGAGTAGAAACTGGGGAGGTTAAGGTTTTGGAATTTCTGGGAGTTTGGGAGTTGTGGGGATTTTTGATGAAAATGGATGGGAGGGATATTGCGAGTTCATGGAGAAGGAAAGGAATAAATAGAGGGAAATGGTTGGGAGGGAATTTGAAAAGATATGGGAAGGTAACTGAATAGTTTAATTTAAATTTAGTCGGTCGGGTCGGGTCACTGGTTTTTGTTAACTCATGATACCCCGTTGACTGTCCGTACGCCAGTCGATGGACCGTCGATTGTGCACAGAATTACATCAAAAATTAAGACATATCAGGGATTTACAAACACCATCGATGGTCCGTGGATTGAACGACGGCCTGTCATTTTGTCTATAGATCTGTGCACCAGATCAATTTCTACAGAATTTATGGGTTTGGTCCCTGCACATTGAACACCCATTAAGCTATTCTTTTTGTCTTTTACGGACACTTTTGAGACACGTATCTAAACTACTCTCTAGCCAACATACTGAAAAAAACACATGAATGTGCGTAAAACAAAATCAAAACAAAAGATTGCACATATTTCAAAAAATAAAAAAAAAAACACTATTGTTTGCTACCGGATACACCTTAGGTTGCCTACTATGAAGCGATTGTTGTAACGGCGCGGAACGACGCAAGATCCTTGATTACTCAGACTTCATCAAGGATATATGCTTCAACCACTTCATGGACACTCTCCGCATGCCTTAGGAAGAATCTCTTTGCCCATTAACCGTGAATTTTATATCCTCTTTATTCTGTACCCCAACTTCTCCATGGGGGAACACTTCAGTGACAAGGAATGGCCCAGTCCACTTGGACTAGAGTTTTCCTGGAAACAAGCGTAGCCTAGAGTTGAATAAAAGCACCAAGTCCCCAACCGCAAATTCTCTCTTTTTAATCTTTTGGTCATGGTACTTCTTCATCTTCTCTTTGTAGATGGCTGAACTTTCATATGCTTTTATGCGAAACTCATCAAGCTCATTCAACCAACTAAATCTTTGCTCCACTGCTTCATTCCAATCCATCTTTAGTTTCTTCATCGCCCATATGGCCTTGTGCTCTAACTCAAATGGCAAGTTACAAGCCTTCCCGTATACAAGTTTTTATTTAGACATACCTATAGGGGTGTTGTATGCATTCCGATAGGCCCAAAGAGCATCATCAAGCCTCGTTGGCCAATCCGTCTATTAGCATTTACCAATTTCGACAGTATTTGCTTTATTTCTCAATTGGACACCTCAACTTGCCCACTTGTCTGAGGATGATATGGAGTTGCCACATTATGGCGAACCCCATGTTTCTCCAATATCTCTTTGAACAACTTTTTGCAAAATTGAGATCCCCCATCACTTATAATGGCTCTAGGTGTGCCAAATCTGGAGAAGATGTTCTTTTTCAAGAACGCGGTGACACTATTCCCTTAATGTTGGCAAGTGCTATGGCCTCTATCCATTTTGACAAGTTTTCTACCGCCACAACAATATATTTCATCCCATGGGAACTCACAAACGGGCCCATAAAATAAATGGCCCATACATCAAATAACTCAATCACTAGAATGGGATTTAAAGGGAGCTCTTCCCTCTTAGAAATTCCTCTATCCCCTTGGCACCGCTCACATGACATGGCAAACTCATGAGCATCTTGGTGAATAGTTGGCCAGTAGTACCAACACTGCAAAATCTTGTGGGCAGTCCGGATACCACTATGATGTTAACCCACAAGCGAGGAGTGACTTGCCGCCAAAACACTTAGCATGTCAACTTCCGACACGCAATGACAAATAAGCCCGTCAGCACAACTCCGTAATAAGTAAGGCTCATCCCAAAAGAACTTTTTCCTATGATACATGAACTTTTTTCTCTAATGGAAGGACAACTCCGATTGGACTATATAAATGGACAGATAATTTTGAAAATCGGCGAACTGTGGAATTAAATCATGAGAAGCAGCCCATACATGCTCATCAGCGAAGATATCATTAATTTCAGCTTTTTCACCCAAATCTTGCATAGCTTCATCCTCCAATCTCGACAAGTGATCGACAACTTTATTTTCAGTCCCTTTTCTTTCTTTCACCTCAAAGTCAATCTCTTGAAATAGTAGGACCCAGCTAATCAACCTTGGTTTTGTAACCTTATTTGCCATCACATACGTCAGAGAGGAGTGATCAGTATGCTCTATGAATTTCGTGCCAAGCAAATAGGAGCAAAATTTTCCAAAAGCAAATATTACCGCAAGGAACTCTTGTTCAATTACACTATAATTCTTTTTTGCTTCATTTAGGGCCTTACTTGCATAATAGATGAGGTGAAATATTTTATACTTTCTTTATCTCGTTACAACGCCAAGAGCAACTCCAGTAGCATCATATATCACCTTAAATGGTTTACTCCAATCTGGGGAAATAATTATGGGCATAGACACCAACTTCTCTTTCAAGTATCGATACGCCTTCAGACAAGATTCATCAAAATTGAATTTACATTCCTTCTCAAGTAACTTGCACAGAGGATGTTCAATTTTTGAGAAATCCTTAAAAACCCTCTGGTATAAGGCCGTGTGTCCCAGAAAACTTCTCAGAAATTGGTGGAAGAAGTATCTCTATAACCTCAACTTTTTTCTAGATCAACCTCTATACCCTCCTCTGAGATGCGATGACCCAATACAATACCTTCTTTCACCATAAATTAACATTTTTTCAAGTTTAGCACAAGATTGCACTCTTTACATCTTTTATCTTTTGAGAACCTCGGCCAAGTGACTCAAACATCGATCAAAGGAGTCGCCAACCACTGAAAAATCGCTTATAAACACCTCAATAGTGTCATCAACCATATAGAAGAATATCAACATCATACATCTCTAAAAGTAGCTGGTGCATTACACAACCCAAAAGGCATCCTCTTGAATGCGAACGTCTCATACGGCCAAGTAAAGGTGGTCTTCTCTTGATCCTCCGATGCAATAGAGATTTGATTCTACCCCGAATAACCATCAAGAAAACAGTATCATTCTTTTCCTTCTAGTATATCTAACATCTGGTCCATAAAGGACATAGAGAAATGATCCTTCTTAGTCCATGCATTCAATTTTCGGTAATCCATACAAATCTCCATCAAGTTACCAACCTCATAGCAAGCTCATTCCTCTCATTAGGAACTAATGACATTCCCCCTTTATTGGGCACACACTGAACAGGGCATACAAAATTATTGTCTGCAATAGGATATATGACTCAAGTATCTAACAATTTAACGATCTCATTCTTCACTACGTCTTGCGCAGGTGGATTCAGACGTCTCTGGTGCTCAAAAAATGGCTTGTGATCAGGCATGAGTTTGATTTTGTGTGAACAAATACCGGGTAGGATCCCAACAATGTTAGCAATAGTCCAACCAATGACTCATTTGAATCACTTTAAAACTTCTACCAGGAACTCCAATTGTTGCACATTCAAATCTGATGCAATGATTACCGGTAACATGTCATCTGTCCCCGAAAATAAATACCTCAGATAAGGTGGTAGAGCCTTAAGCTCTAATTTTGGAGACTTCTCAAAAAGATGGTCTCGCGGGTGCAGACTCACGATACTTCATATCTAACTCCAACTTCTTTGGTTTTGACAGAAATTCACCTCGTTCAAGTGTTGCACCAAAGATCCAAACTCTTCAATACCATCACTATCATTTCATGATCACTTCCGCTAATGCCTCAACACCAAGGAACTCTTTGATTTCTACCTAAGACGTACTCTCAACCCTGTAGGATATAACAGATACCGTTTGGAGCAGACCACTCTACTTCATGGACCTACAAATGTTGAACTTTGCTTTTTTATTGTTCATCATAAACTTCATCTGCCCTTTTTCAATATCAACCAAGGCACGACCAGTAGCAAGGAACGGCCTCCAAAGAATAATAGGCACCTCAAAATCCACCTCACAGGGAAGAATCAGAAAATCGGCCGAAAATATAAATGACTCCACCTTCATGAGCACAATATGGAGTATCCTAATAGGCCTCTTCAGTGTTCGATCGACAATTAGTAACCACTATGCAGTGTGCTTTGGGTTACCCAAACCCAATTTGTTATAAATGGAGAGAGGCATGAGATTTATGCTTGCACCGAGATCACATATTGCTTTAGGAAAGTGTAACAAACCGATGGTACATTGAATAGTGAAGGCGTTCGGATCTTCTTTCTTCTATACAAGAGACCTTGTAGCAATAGCACTACAATGCTGCATTCGGTCATCATCCTCAAAACCTACCGATCTTTTCTTTGTAACCATATCTATCATGAAATTGGCATACCCACACATTTCCTCTGAACCTTCTATCAAAGGGACATTGATGGAAAGTTGTTTCAACATACTGAAAAATCTGGTATTTCCCATCCTTAGTCTTATTCACCAATCTTTGAGGGAATGGTGGTGGTGGTCTAGGAATGGGAATCACTTTTTGGGGTACATCTGCCTCTTAACTAGCGCCTTACTACCTCCAACATACCTAAGAGAAACTTCCCGATTTTGAGTTGGATCATAGGGCCCACTTCGATCATTTCTATTACTATCTTACCCAGGTTAAAGTTGTTGTCGTAGTTGTTGTTTCCATCTCGAACATAGCGAACCTCTATGTTGTAGTTCCCATAGTTTTGACCTTGATTTCCTTTACCTTGGCACCAATTCTCCTGATTCGAGCCTTGGGCGTTCGGTCGGAACCCCTATTTGATCATTCACTGAATAAGAATCCTCTTCATAATAGTATTCATCCGCTGGCTGTGGTGATTTAGTCAAGTAATTCACCACATTTACTTTATCTGTACCTCAGATGACATGTTTCAATACAAACCCAAGCTCAGTTCTTATTTGAGCCATCTCTTCAGGAATCTTATATGTGGCCGGATTTTGTGTAGCTTGCACCGCAAAGGTGTTTCTCCCAGAATGTTACTTCCTAGTACTCCAAGCCTTATTGTTGCAAGAGATTTTCTCCAACTTTTCGGCAATCTCTACATATGTACACACACCATAAGAATGACCCACAATAGTATGAAGAACCGCCTTATTCTTATCATCTTGCCCCCAATAAAAGTACTATTTCAACGACTTATCATCGATGTAGTTGTTTGAGAAACCTATCATAAAAGAAGTAAATCTGTCCAAAGGTCTAATCACCGACTCCCCATATAATGCCACAAAGTTGTTCATTCTATCTTTGTGGTTGAGCTTTTTGGACACCGATTAATACCGTTCTAGGAACACATCCCTTAACTAATCCTAAGTATTGATAGAACTATAGGTCAACTCAGTTAACCATATTGTGGCCTTTCCTGACAATGAGAGAGGTAACACTCTTAACCCTATGACGTCCCTGTCCATGTCTAGCCTCCCTATGCAACTCTTGCATATCGGCCTCTATATGGTGATGTGAGCATGTGGATCCTTAGATGGTACGTCACGACCCAAAAGTATCCCGTAGAAGTTAGGGAGAACCCTCGTTTCGTGGTAGGGAACACTTTACCCTTTGGGGTCATGTACAAGCCCTTTAACTATCGTTCATTACATAAGACATGAAAAGTAGTGCGAAATTTAAACTTTTCACGACATTTAATATAAAAAAAATTATTTATAAATACTTAGAAAATCTCATCGTCACAAGACAAACTTAAAGACACGATATAATTAACTTAGGGACATGCCCCTTTTCATTTGATGGAGACACATAATAAGTCTTAACTTGAAGAAACTAAGAAAAGGATTATGCCCTCGAATATATGAGGACATACTTTTCCTTGAGAGGAATTTTCCAAAGCTTCAACTTCCAACCTTCAACCTTTCTTCCAACCTATACTTATAGAGAATAGAAAGTATAGGGTTAGTACAAAATAATGTACTAAGTATGGCATATGAAAAAACATGAAAGGGACACTTTAGTATAAAACACATTTTCATGCCAATTAAGTAAAACATTTATGCGTATAGAAGTAAAACAACAAAAGAATCATCATTAACCACTTAAAGAAGAATTTCCATAATTTTAGCAAAAGGAAGCACATTACATTGAATTTACCCAAAATTACAGTGAACTCATTTGACTTTTACAGTGAACTACAAGACTCCAAAGTAGTGAACTTCCAAACTATTGCCAATGAGAAAGTAAGCGTCATTTCTGTCGGAGTTTCCCTTTTTAAGTTCATCATAAGACTAACTAAGGTGATACATGAAGGAAGTACACATATGCCTGTCTTCAATACCCACCCAAGCAACCCTCAAGACTACCTCCCTTTTTGGCATACTCACCTCGGGAGAACAAGCACCCACTCAATGGCAATACAATAGAAGAGCACCCAACAACACACCAAGAGTTCCCTCTCGAAAGGCCTACTTAGTGCAATGATTAGATTGAGTCTTATACCACCACCTACCATAAATAGTACACACTTTTAGAAGACTTGTCCCCAAGAGCCCGCTTTCGGAAGGTCCTTCCTACTGCAATGGATAGATCGTGTCCCACACCACCACCTACCCTAAGTAGTACGTTCTTTTAGGAAACTTAGTTCATTTAATTCAAATGAGACTCACCAAGATTCCCATTTCAAAATACCTACCTAGTGAAATGGATAAAAAGTGTCCTATTCCACTACCTACCCTAAGTTGAACACTCATTTAAAAGACTTAACACATTCATATCTTTTGTGGGAGTTAGCTTAACCGACATAGACCATGAGAGATAGATATGGAATCTAGATATTACCCCTATCGTATGAGGGATCCTCACTTGCCTAGAATTAGGTCATTCTCTTAGATTTTACATGGCTTGCACAATAGCTACACCTATGCGGGCGTATAGTTAAGGGAGAACGAGATTGCGGGCGTCAAAGGTGTGCTCACAAATGATATCATTTGTATGTACATGTGAGCACACCTTGGACTTAAGCATCATATCATTTGTATTTAACTTCTATACATGCTTAGACCTTCATTCATCCCACAACACACTTTACATGCTTCACATAATCATACAAGTGTTGACATAATCCTTAGCATATTCTCATAACAAGATTCATAAAATAATTAACAAGAATAACTTCATTCAAGCATACTCTCTAACCTACTTCACATTATAGCTTCATAAGGCACATTAAACAAGAATAACATTATTGTAATCTTACTTCACATAAAAAGCCTTAATTGCCTCATTCACAATAAACTAGTAACTTTATAGTCATACAATTTAAGTAAACACCGCCAACAAGAAGGTGGACCATACCACTAAAGAGCATTTCGAAATTAAAGCTAAACAACATAACCAACTTACCCTTTAATCCAATATTTCAAAACCTATAACATTTTACTCAATATTTCATCATAAATTATCCCTTAGGGCAGTAGCTAAACATCAATAACAACATAAGGAAACCAAAGCTCAAAGATTTCAAAACTAAGTTCATTTAACCCATTTCTTAAGAAAACATTAGATGAAAATCATTAACATGATTTCAATGAAGTTTTAACCTCAAAATCATCAAATAGCATTATAAAAATCATTATTAAGTCATTCAAAACGGTTTCATGCTAGACCCATATTTAGATTTGAAGATAGAAGAAACTAGAGTTGAAAACTCTTTTTGAAATCTTTTAGAAAGGGGCTCATTGAATGGAATAGATTTTAAGGATTGATATCATACCCTCACATTGAAGATAAAACAATGTGTTTTGATGAACAAATAATCACCAAAAACCCTCGTAGTTCCTTCTTGACTTCTAGCTTCCATGGTGACTTGAGAGAGTCTTCTAAGAGCGAGGGTTACTGGATTTTATGAAAAGGAGTCTAAAAGTAGGTCTTAGAGTTTGAAAAACTTTAGTATACATAATAAACCATAAAAATATCATTCTAGGGTTCTAAAAGACTTGGGGAGAATTTACCAAACACCCCAAGACTTCACAGGAAAGGGATAACTTTTGGGGCAGTCTCCATTAACGAACAAACCAAGGAACTGTTTCTCAAAGGCAGACCGTTGGTGGGGTCTCGGTGGTTGAGAATCAATTCCATTTGGATACTATCCATCATTGTTTTCAGGTACCATCACCTCCCATGGTCGACGGACCATTGATTGACTAACGGACCGTCCGTTGGGTTGTCACTGTATTGGCAGCTTGTTGCCAAGAGGTGGGATCCTCTTCTAGGGACCCTCGTGGGTCCTAGATGGGGTCGTAAACATATTTTAAACCCCTAAAAATATTATTCTAGGTCTTAGGAACATCCCACATCAATTTCGATTCAAACGAACACGTAAAACACACTCAAACACATCAATACGCACAAGCGCTACCTAAGGCACACCTTTCGAACGTCATGGACGTTCTCGGACGTTTGACCTCCGAACTTAAAAAAAATTTAACACACTGCTATGAACATCAATATAAATCTTTGAACTTAAAATTAACTCAAGAAACACCACGAGTCTCTGGTTCACCTTAGTTCATTTTAGGGCGTTACACAGCAGTGCTGAAAAGAATCCTTTGGCAGTGAGCATATACATAAGCTTCTAGTTACAATGAATGTGTGAACCTGCGGTAGAGGAGGTAGGACAAGAGGCCCATCAGAATCAGTGATGTTAATGTTTCCCTTATAGAGATCTTTAGGGCGTGGGATGAGAGGTTGCCTCCTGAAAGCGTCATCACCCGGGTATTCCACAATTACTTGGTTTTGAGCATCAACTGGTGGTGGGGGCTGGCAATTGATACCATCATCTCAATTAGCTTGGTTCTGCGGATTATTCATTTTTTGAAGTGTACGGTTCAGTTTGGGATGGAATGGAAGTATTGGTTCTCCTTGGCTTAGTGTACTTTAAACACGCTAGAGCTAGACCTGAAAGAAACAAAAACAAAAGAAAAATGTAAAATTAAGAAATTGTTGATTAAAATTCTGTAATGTCATTAAAGTTACTCTAAAAGCTACTATCCCCGACAGCGGCGCCAAAATTTGATATGATAAAATTATACTTCCCTAAATAAGTATAAGCGATCGTATTATGTAAAGAACCCAACTATTAGGTTGTGGTCGATCCCAAGAGGATAATGGTTTAGACTTAACTTCAATATACGATTACTTCTATTTAGTCAAGTCCTTTCCGAAAACTAGTAATTAAATAGGGGGGTTTTGTGCAACAAAAGTATTGTAATATTGCGAAACTAAATAAGTAGCAAGATTGAATTATTGGTGTTCATCAATTTGTGAAACAATATAGGGTGTAAGTATTCCCTGTAGGTTCATAACGCCATAATCCTTGCTATAACAATTCTTCCCTAGTGATTTGTATACAAAGTGATAAGTTATGTATATCTAAATCCTTGGACCGACATTTAGAGAATTTCAACCCGTACCTTGGTCCGGCTACATGTGTCTAAGTTACTAACCCTTACTTTTACTTCATATTAAGCATCATATTCAATGTATATCTTAGTTATTACTTCGCACCAATCGAAACTACACTATTAGATAGTATCCTACTAAATCTATGTCGATAATTCTTTTCCTATTAACGACCCCTTGGTCCGGCAAGTAGCTATAAGGCGAGTTCTAAAGTCTGCACTCGTTAAAAAGACTTCTACACGAAAGAATTATCGATGCATGCAATAACCTATTTGAGAACTGTTATTAAGCTAGGTTTATTTTGTTAATCACCCATGATTACCACAACCCTAGTTGTGGATTTAGTTACCCATGCTTAGAAGAACACAATTCATGGTTGATAGACAATAAATCATGAACTTACTTTGACAAATTCAAAGAAAATCCAAAAATTCAACTTGAATCCACAAAAATCACTTGAAAACCAAATTCGGAAATTTTGATTTATGTTAAAGTTTAAAAAACAAATCTCCAAGAACAAAACTAAGAAAAAAAAAGTATCCAACTCCAAAAATGAGGTTTTACACCCTATTTATAAAAACAATGTCCTAAATTAAAAGGAATTCAAATCAGGAAAGTTTTCCAAAAAACGCGGCTTCACTCAACAACCCCACAGACGGTCCGTCGGTTAAATGATGAATCGTCGACTACCTATGTAAGTCTTGACTTAGCATTTTTTTTTAGCTTCCAACTTGCATCTTCTCAAATCCAATCGACGGACCAATAGCACTGTTCGTCGATTCACCTACGGTCCTTCGATGCTTCTCGTCGTTCCATACTTATCTTTTCTTCAATGTCGGGTACTGGGATTTTCTCTGATCTGATCGACGATTCAACAGGACGGCCTATCAATCAATCTATTGACCGTAGATTCTTTCGTAGCCCTACACATGTTCTGAATTCCCTGAGTTGCTTCCTGATCACTGAACTTCCAATTGACGGTCACCATCTACGGTCCGTCGATGAGACAACGGGCCGTCGATGGCCTTCGTGGGTCACTTCTGCACTAAATCTCCACAACCTTCTGCGTTTTGGTTTTGGACACCTTTCCTTCAAAACAAAGATAAAGAATATTAAAATTAATATAAAAAGGCTTTAGACACACAACAATCTTAAGGAAATATCATTGAAAGTACCGTGAAACCATGGTACATCAATTTAATAAACCAAAACTCTTGAATTCATAATTCACATTCAATAGACAGTTAAGAGAAGAGTTCATGAAATCCTTTTTAAGTTCATTTGTGAGTCCTTTGAGGTAAACTATTGATTTGAATTAAGTCTTGAGGAAGTAAGTAAGAGAATGAGAAGATTTCTATACATGGGTTCCATCTATTTACTTAGACCTTCGAGTCGAGTTGTTCATGACCATAACGTCCGCATAAACTCCATAAATTGAGTACCATTTAGGGGAGTAGTATCTCAAAGCTCCTAGTCTTGAGTATTGAGTTCCTTATTCCTTTTGATATTATATTCCTAACATGGGACTACTACAGTTTACCCATGAAATATTTTAGATAAGTAGCACATGCCCATAATTCTGCATGAAAACTATAAGCCGAAAAATCTTGAGATAAGATGCGTCTTCGAGTCCTCAGAGATGAGTAGTTCATGCTCATAATTCTGTATGAACCCACCAAGTTGAAAATCATGAAATCATCCATAACTATGATATAATTAACCTTAAATACATAATCCAATTCAAGGAAAGTTAACATCAAAGTCAAAGGAGTTAAGAGTTAAGTCTAAAAGTTAAGGAGTAAGTCAAAGTAAAATTTCTTGAAGTTTTCAAGAGTCTTTACTAAACGTTTAACTTCTTTTTAATGTTCAAGTTTAAAGTTAAAGTAAAGAGTAAAAAGTTGAATATCTTCCTTCAAAGTAATATAAGGGAACTATGTATTGTCTAAGAGTTGAGTTCATTTCAGAAAAGTTATAAGGGAACTAAGTATTCCCTAAAAGTTGATAAACATTTTAACCTTTAAGTTAAGAGGAAAGTAAGATTTTCTAAAAGAATTTTTAAAAATAAAAGGGAACATTGATTCCAAGAGGGATTTTTATAACTAAAGTGTTAGAGAAAATTATCTCAACCCAAAGAAAGGAAGTTATTTTAAAAGAATTAGCTAAAGTATATTTTGAGAGTAGTATTGAGCATCGATGTGGGGTTGAGAGTTCATATTAACACAAGTCTATATGTAAACCATGTATTCATCATGGGTATTAATTGATCATACATTTTGGTTTATCAGGTAAGTTAAGTAAGTGGATCCACTAAGTTGAGGAGTTCTATGGGACGACAAAGTATAGGACAGTTCTAGCAGCATGGGCGAGATGTTGTATCAACACTTGGGTTCATAGTGGTGGTTGTCGTTTAGAAAATTTCCCACAGAAATTATATTACTTTCTTATATAAATAAATTTGAGTTTGTTATTGCATTTTTAAATGAATTAAGGTTATTTTACTATTTGATAAAGCTTTCTATATATTGTGTGCATATTCTTGCTTTATATTGAGTTGAGTATCATGAGTCGAATATCTTATATTTGAATTGAGTTTCCAAATTGTAGTTGAGTATTTTATCCTTGAATATCTAATCTTTGAGTTGAGTAACTTATTCTTGATTTGAGTTGAGTTTAAAAGAGGTAAGTATGTATCCTTTTTATTAAGTTCAAGCCTATGTTTTATGCTTTAGATTTCTCCTTACATGCTCTTACATTCCATGAACTGAGCCAATTGGTCTGCATAGTCTCATGATGCAGACACAGGTATTTAGGATCATCAACAGGAGTTTCGTTGATGCATCCGAGATTCAAGTTAGCCATGGTGAGCCTCCTTGCTTCCGGAGGATTCATTTACTTTTCGTTTTAGTTAGGAGGTCGTGGCTCTTCTCCCGAATTCCATCATAACCAGTTAGAGGATTCATAGATATTCAGTTTAGTTAATAAGTTTGTATTACTCATTTATTTTAGTAAATTTTTTAATGACTAAAATTGCATGAGTATGGCGAGTTGAATATATTATTTTGTTTATTCAAAGTTTTCTTTTGAGTTAAAAGCATTGTAATTGAGTTTCATGGAGGTTCGATTTGGGACTAGAAATGATTCTTTAGTGACAGCCACATCCAGGGTGTAGAGTTGGGTCGTGACAAAGTTGATATTAGAGAATAGAGTTTAAGTGTCCTAGGGTGTCGAGAAGCCGAATTAATAGGATCTTTATTATGGTTGTGAGGGCCCCACTTCTATGAATGATGTACTATAGACATTTACGAAAAGTTCCGTTCTTTCATACTCTTAATCATGTGAAAGAGCAAAATCATATAGATCCATTGTAAGTCGTGCATTCTCACATTCATTTGACTACCCATCATACTAGAGATGGTTGAAAATTAAAGCATAAAGATCCTTATCGATGATTTGTACATCGCAAAAGTCTTGGGAAAGTTATAAAACTCTAGAGGGGCTTAAGAGAAGTCCAAGAGTAAGTTAAACGTTAAGTTTAAGAGTAATGCCTTCATACGAATCGTGCATTTGAGATAAAAGCGAGTTGTACTCTTTTCCTTAAGTCTTGTTTCAGCTGAGATCTTTATGAGAATGTATGTTTAGGGCTTGGGTAGTATTTTAAACCAAAATGGTAGCATGAGATATGAGATCATGCGTAGTAGTACAGAAAGAGTAAAAAATTCAAGGAAAGTATGCAGAGGTTTAGTAAGCCTAGAAAAGGAGGCTAGTGTTATGAAAAGCTATATTGCTATTGGTATGCACCTAGTAAGTTAGTAATGAGGATTTTTCCCTTATGAGTAGACTAAGAAGGGAGGTGTTGGGAAGATTCCATCACAGGAGGTAGAGTGTGTTGTATCTAGAAAGGCGTTTATGATGTTGTGTCATTGTGTTTGTAATGACCATGTGTAAGTGGTGAATAGAAGAATAAGAGTATTCATAATGTGATACATCTAATATAGTCTTCTGAAGTTCTAAAGAAGAACCTCATGGTATTCAGAGGATGATAAAGTTATTTCAGAGATAATGCGCTATACGTGAGTAAGTAGTACTTAAGTTGTAAAGTGAAATGTGATGGTAATTCAAGTATGCAGATTGAGAGGTTAGGATTGATGAATTTTCATGAGTTCTTAGTGGACAAGTATTTGTAAATTGACATATTAGTATTGAGGTATAATATAGTAGGTGAGCAATCATATTGATATTCGGCTTTAGTAATAAACATTACGCTCGAATTTGAGATGAGTGTCATGATAAAAAGAATGGTAACATGAGGGTGATGATGTTAGTATAGATATTTGAGCTAGAAAACTTGAGATATAGTAGGTGAGGAATTGAATGCTAGTGGCAACGAATGTGAGTAGTACAAGTGAGAGACCCTAACTTTTAGATAAGGAAAGTTAAGTGTGGCTAAGTCACAAGAGTAACAAGAGTATGAACAGGTGTGTCGAGATGATATGTTAGCAGATGAAGTTCGCGATAAGTTATAAACATCCATGTGTGCCTAGATAGTATAATTGAGTTTTCAATGTGGAATAGGTCCATATTCTTCAAGTATCACATTTAGATTTATGGGGGAGATGATAAGATAAGAATTTCTTAATAAGTTTGTTAGTAGGAGTGCATAGAGTTGTTAATGTTCTAAGCTAGAATGTGGTGGTAAGGAGTAATAGTCTTGTGATGATATTCTCTATAGAGAAGTATAGTTTCCAAACTTAAATATTTGAGTTAATCTTGAATATAGTAAGAGCAGACCATTGGACGCGGACCTTAGTAAGAGCAAACCATTCTATACCTAGTTCAGTCGTCATTCGAGGACAAATGATCCCAAGGGGGAAATGTTGTATCACCCAGAAAGTTTTTCGAACCAAGACATGAACCTTCCCTATTATTTTTTTCCAAGAAATTTAAAATTTAATAAGTATTAAGTTAATCTGACTAAATTTAGCACTTTGAGTTCTAAAATGTACTAAATTGGAAATGGCAAAATTTGAAATTTGTAGAGTTAAGTTAAGTATGAGTTTTACGTCAACTATAAACGACCATAACTCCTAGTACATCACGCATTAGTGTTCTATAAGATACCATAGGGAATATGTTTGAGTTATCTTTCTAACGCCGCCAAGTTTGCTAATTTTTGAGTTCGAATGAGTGAGATATGACCTTTTGAAGTTAGGATGTTCAGTTAAGGAAAGTTACCCAAAAATATGAGGGGTATTATGGTCTTTTCCTTATCCAAGCTGATTTGATTAATTTTTAGTAATATTTTAGGGGTCTAATACTTTTATATTATGTTTATTATCCTAATATATGCCTAGGTTTTAGTTGAGAGTTCAAGAAGAGACAAGAAGAGAAAAGAAGAGAAAAGAGGAAAAAAGAGAAGAGGATCAAGCGTTCATCAAGGTTCTTGTATCATGTTGCAAAATTTGGCCATGCGTATAATCCATAAGAGGTATGTAATCTTCAATAGTGTTGTATTAGTTCTCCCACAAGCCAAACATGTCATTTTCAGCGTAATTTCATTCTCAAAAAGTTAAAGGTGTTAAATTCTTGATAGGTGTTCTTGAGGTTCATAGTAGATCTTGTCTTGTTGGTGTTTATATGATATCCTAAGATGAAAGTGATTGTTTGTAGTGTTATTTGGAGTGTATTAGTGTTTACTTAGGTTAGGTAATTGAATCTAAGGAAATCTTGAGAAAAGAAATCGATATAAAGTTATTTTTGGTAAGAAAATGAGAGGAAAAATTCATCGAAAGCGTGCCTGGGGGATGCGTGTGCACCGCACCCTAGATGCGCTCAGGGGGGCTGGGGCGGCGCACCTACAGTGTGACCAAATGCAGCTTCTGGTGTTAGGTGTCATATTCGGGAAGTACCCCCTATACGTAACCGGCGTTGTTGTTGTCGTTGAGAACTAAGACTAGCCTCGTGGCATTCATCACTAAATTCATAGGTTAAATATGCAGAAAAATTTATAACATTTCTTCAATATCTATCATGAGGTTTACATAGACCTCTCTCATATACATAATATATTCATATCAAGTAGAGATAGACCCTTTGTATAAGAAGACTACATAGTCTTCTACTTCTATGACACACAAATATATAAGATATAATATAGTCATAAAATAGATGTCTCATGTCATAACCATTTAAACAAGAGTATAACCATTGGGCTTAGCCCATACATAAATATAATAAAAGCCACATATAGGAAATACAATCATAAAACTCAAATGAAAGAGAATGCACAATGTGTCTTTTATACTAATCAATATCCAATACAAGAAAGTGGCATTGTCCTTGAAGTGGTGAGGACTTACAAAACATGGAGTATGAGGATCCATGTATTCTTCAAAAGTCATGACAAACCCTTCAACGACCGAAACCTTAAATGTTGGGGGAAAAGGGAGAAATGGGGTTAGTACATAAGTTGTACTAAGTATGGAATCATATGCACATACAACATAGAAATCATGCTAAAAAGGGATATTTCGTTTAAGCATCCTAACTACTTTCTAATATCCTTATACATGTTCAAGAGCCAGTACAAGTCAATAGTACAACTTCATTAAGTCAAAACCATGTACATCATAAGACCAAAAATATTAATTCTAGTCAAGTCAATATGCATAAACAAACAACAAAGCACATAACCAAAACAACTCTATCATTAAGTCATAATATCAAGAAGCATTTATAAGAGCTCGTAGCATCATAACAAAAGTATGACCATTACTCATGGACCCTTATTAAGTTCGCTAGTGTAATTGATAAGCAAGGACCCGTGACCTCATTCAACCAAGTAAACCCAACAAGAACTATAAAAATGATCAACTTCATTTACCATACAATTAGGAGTAAACATCATCAAACTTTAGCAATAGAGACCAACCATATTTTCATGAGTGAAACCAAAATCACATAATTTCATTAACATGTAAGACCATCATATACATATCATTTATCTTAATAAGCATATACATACATACGAACATCCTTAGAAGACTTCCCTCAAGGCTAACTAGTGCAATGTATAGGTAGATCCTATACCCCTACCTATAATAAGCTAAACCCGTTAGGTCACCCTAGTTAGAGTTCACTTAATTACATCATTTTAACTTTTGGTAACATCTTGTCTTAACCAACATAGAACACATGAGCTAATGGGGAATCCAGTGTAAAAGAACCCCGTATGACCATTACTCATGGTCCCTTATTAAGTTCGCTAGTGTAATTGATAAGCAAGGACCCATGACCTCATTCAACCAAGTAAACCCAACAAGAACTATAAAAATGATCAACTTCATTTACCATACAATTAGGAGTAAACATCATCAAACTTTAGCAATAGAGACCAACCATATTTTCATGAGTGAAACCAAAATCACATAATTTCATTAACATGTAAGACCATCATATACATATCATTTATCTTAATAAGCATATACATACATACGAACATCCTTAGAAGACTTCCCTCAAGGCTAACTAGTGCAATGTATAGGTAGATCCTATACCCCTACCTATAATAAGCTAAACCCGTTAGGTCACCCTAGTTAGAGTTCACTTAATTACGTCATTTTAACTTTTGGTAACATCTTGTCTTAACCAACATAGAACACATGAGCTAATGGGGAATCCAGTGTAAAGGAACCCTACACCGAAAGACAGTGGACTACTTGCCAATGTAGTACCAAAACATGAACATAGCATCTATGTGGATCCACTAACTAGTATTCTTATGGGGGCAACATAATTCAAAAACTAGGAGATGTAGTTTGGACCCTCTTAATTATACATGCATTATAGTCTCCAATATCATGAGTACATTAGTTATCCTCCCTTACCTATGTGGGAAGGGACACTCCTCACTGTAGTTCACTCAATGCTAACCTAGAGTCCCTTTTGAAATGTCTTTGATTCTTTATTAAACATCATAGATTAGTTTAGGTTATACAGTCTATCCCATAAATAATTATAATCTTAGCTCAATAAGAATTGCAGGAGTATTTTCCTCTCATTACAATTCACACATGTGTGGTTATCACATTTAAATTATCACATCATATTAAGGCATATTGGTAATTTAGCACCATCCTTATAACATTTACATCTTAGCCAACATCTCACAGACCATAATTCAAGACATTCCAATTTAACATCATACAAACCATATCAATATTAACATAAGGTATACTTCAATAAAACTTCATTACGAAACACAAGTATTCATAATTGATGTAAAGAATTGAGATCACAAGACTTATCCTAATCTCCTTCACAAGCCATCATCCAAGGTTTTACCATCAACCATCCAATTCAACTAAGCAATGGGTGTAGTATGATCACACAATAGTGATTTACACAATAACAAAGTCAATTGAATCACTACTTAACAATTTATCACTAGTTCATAGCTTAGGTCAAATTCACGATCTACATCACAACCTAGGATAATTAATCAAGAGATAGCATAATTGTATTGGAAAAAATCATAATATACTAACAATTGTCTTAAGAAATCATAAACAAAGCAATTCGTAAAGTAAAATTCGTAAGAGAAGAAAACCAGCTTGAAAACTCTTCTTTTTTAAATCCCTTTGTAAGAACCCTTTGGGGAAAGAATCCCAACGGTGAAAGGAATCCCATACCTTACTGATTGATGTAGATTTATGGATAAAAATAGCCTTCTTTCTTCCCTATAACCCTCCTTTTCTTAGTCTTCTATGGAGTTTCTTGTGGAGAGTTAAAGAAGTGAGAAGGAAGTGTAATTTGTTTTGGGAAATATGAGAGTTAGGTTTAGTTTAATTAGGTTAGGTCTTTATAAAGACGTCATTAATTAATTGAATTAGACCTCCCTTAAACCATAACTAATTAACTAACCAGTTAATCAACTAATTGTATTAATTAAAACTAAACAACAAAAACTGACCTGACCTACGAGACCCCGACTGATGGGCCGTAGGTTAGTCGACACCCTTCCCCCCCTTCCGTCCTGCACATCCGTGTTGGTGCCACAGACTTTTCCAAATAGATCTACAGCAAAAATGGATAACTGTTGGTCGATGGAGGCATCGATGACCCGTCGATCCAACAACGTCTCATCGACTGCGGTCGTACGTGCATATTGTCCAATTGACAACTTTTTCTCAAATTGCAGGGGTCCTCCTCAAGGACCCCTGTAGTTGGTCCTTGGGAAGTCGTACTTGGAAGTTTCAACTAGAAACAAACTCTAATACGTATTAGACACCATATCACTAAATTACATCATTTTTTCGACTCTTAAAACCTTGTCAAATAGACTAAGGAACGGTAGTAACTCTTGAATTAGTTTCCAAACGACATGGATGTTCTTTGACGTTTTAATTCTAAAAATTTCTAAATGAGTTATATACATCATAATTTACTCTAAAATAGTATTTCATCTCTTAGAATCTCATCTTAGACTCTACATTAGGCATTAGACTTTCGGAGTATAACATTATCCCCCTTATGTATATTCGTCCCCGAATGACACTAACGTTCTTTAAAAAGGACGGAATAAACTCAAGACTAGCAGCCCAACCAACAACCACATATCAAAACATGAGTTACATTAAAAATCAATGTATCCACATGAAATTTTTCACAATGCAACATAAACATCATTTTCAACACATAGGAGTTTAACATTCATTTCATGCTTCTTGATTATGCCAAAGCTTTCTTCAACACATATCAACATGCTTAATACATTTCATGAAGGCACAATATACCAAAATACAACACATAAGTTCAATTCAAGTAAAATAGTATTTTCTTGAAAAATTTCATTTCAATAGGCATGATTCACTGTAACAGAGCACATAGTTCAACATTTTACAAAAAATCAAGTCAACTTCAAACAAACTAATTATTTTCAATATAAATAGGAACAACTAACCTTAGTTATCAAATAGATGAGGGTAACTGGACTTCATGTCGGCCTTGACCCCCCATGTTGCACCCTGAACTAGGTGGTTCTTCCATATAACCTTTACGTAAGCCACCTCTTTGTTCCTTAACTATTTTACTTGTCTATCAAGGATTTCAATCGGAACCTCCTCATAGGAGAGGTTTTGTTTAACACCTAGACCTTCAATAGGAAGAATAGACACGGGATCCCCGATACACTTCTTAAGCATGGAATGATGGAACACCGGATGAAACAATGCAATTCACTAGGCAACTTTAACTCATATGAAACCTTGACAACCCTTTGCAAAATTTTATAGGGACCCACATAAAGAGGACTCAACTTCCTTTTCTTGCCAATTTTCACCACCCCTTTCATTGGTGAAATATTAAATACACTTTATCACCTTCTTCAAATTCTAATATCTTCTCCCATGGTCGACATAAGAATTTTGCCAACGATAGGCTGTTTTTAAATGATTAGTTATTATATGAACCTTCTCCAAAGGAGTATAAATCAATTCGGGACCCAAAAGTGAAGACTTGACCACTTTAAACCATCCAATTGGAGATCTACATCTCCTACCATACAAGGCTTTCTAAGGATCCATAGATATAGATGAATGGTAATTATTATTGTAAAAAAACTCAATCAAAGGCAAGTGTTTATCCTAATTTTCCTTGAAGTCAATTATGCAAGCTCTAAGCATATCTTCAAGAGTTTGAATAGTACGCTCCGCTTGACCATCTGTTTGGGGATGAAAATTGGTGCTTAACTTAACCTTGGTACCCAACCCTTTTTGAAATGACCTCAAAAACCTAGATGTGAATGGCGCACCCCTATTTGATACGATGGATAGTAGAACACCGTGGCAAAACACAATCCCATCTATGAATATCCTTACATAGTCCTCCGCCCAGTAAGTAGACTTGACGGGATAAAATAAGTGGATTTCCTAAACCTATCCACAATCACCCATATGGAGTGACTCTGCTTTTGAGTCCGAGCCAAACCTACTAAAAATCCATATTAATGTCTTCTCACTTCCAAGTAGGAACTTGTATTTTTTGAAGTAAAACACCCGACTTTTGGTGTTCGGCTTTCCCTTGATGGAAATTTAGACGTTTTGCAAACAATTCCGCTATGTCCCCTTTCAAGCATTCCCACCAAAACAGTTCTCTAAGGTTATGATACATCTTTGTAGTTGCCGGATGAATGGAATAACAGTACCCATGAGCTTCCTCAAGAATTCAGTTCTTCAAACAATCTATATTGGTAACACACAACCTTCTTTGATACCTCAAGATACCATCCCCCTCTACCAAGGAGAATGACTGATTAAGCTTACCAAGAACCGATTCCAATTCCATCAATGGTTGATCAAGGTGTTTCCTAGACTTCACCTCAACCACCAAAGACGATTTGGAGTTATGATGGACCATAAAACCACCATTTGGAGAATCCTCCAATTTAACAACCAATCTAGACAAGCTATGAACATCTTTAACTAGGTCTTTCTTCTCTTCATCTACATGAGACACACTTCCCATGGTCATACGAGTTTGAGCATCTACAACCACATTGTCTTGCCGGGGTTGTAGAGAACTCTCATGTAAGAATCTTTTAAAAATAACAACCACCTTTTTTGTTGGAGCTTCAAATCTTTTTGAGTAAACACATATTGAAGACTCTTATGGTCGGTATACACATCAATATAGACACCATACAAATAATGGCTCAGTATTTGTAAGGCAAATACCACGGTCGCTAAATCAAGATCATGAGTTGCATAATTATTCTCATGCACCTTAAATTGTCTATAAGCACAATCTACTACTTTCCCATGTTGCACAAGGACACACCCTCAGCCCGCTTGGGATGCATCATAATCCACAACCAAGCCCTTGGTACCATACGATAAAGTCAAAACTGGAGCGGAGGTAAGCCTCTCTTTGAAGATTTAGAAGCTTCATTCACATGCCTCCGACCACTTAAATTTCACACTTGTTTGGGTCAAAGTAGTCAAGGGAGAAGCAATGGACGCAAAACCATCCACAAACCTCGTATAGTATCATGCTAGACCCAAGAAACTCCTAATGTCTGTTGGATTCAATAGCCTAGACGAAGTTTTCATTGCCTTTGTTGTCCTTGGATCAATCTCAACTCCATCACTAGAGATGGTATGACCAAAAAACGCCACCGACCTCAACAAAAATTCATATTTGCTATACTTTGCAAATAGTTTATCCTCCTTCCACTCTAAAACGGGTTCATTTGGAAAATTGAACTTGACAATTCCTGTTCTACAATCAATGGAAGCAAAACAATAATGCAACCAATCCATCCCCAAAATGAAATCAAAATAGACCATATAAAGTTCTACTGATTCAACATGAGAAACTCAATTATGCAACATTATAGGACAATTTTTATATACATTCTTTGCAACCACAGACTCACCTACCGGGGTACTTACCATGAAAGGTTCATTTAAAATATCGGGCAAAATATCAAACTTTCTAGATATAAAGAAAGTAACAAAAGATAATGTAGTACCCGGATCAAGTACACCATATATATATATAGAGAAGACTTGTATCATATCAGTCACCACATCAGGGGAACTCTCTTGTTCACTCAAAGAGCAAAGTGCATGAAAGTGATTCTTCTTTGGAGGATAGACATTAGAACCACTATCTTGAGCTTGCCCGCTTCCTTTATCTTGAACCTTTACATTAGTCAATCCCTAACCTTGTGGCGCCTCTTGCCATACCCAAAGAAATTGTCAATCCCAAAAAAGCAATCACCATAATGCATCTTGCCACACTCTCTACAAGTTGGCTTTTTATTTGGCGATCTAGTACCTTTTCCCTTTTGAGACATAGGGTTAGACACATTATCATCACAAGCCTTCGAAAATTTTGTAGGAACTTGATTAGGAATCATCTTCTTGAACCTAGTCTTGTCTTGAATATCAAGCCTACCCTTAGAGGAATCACTTTCATAAGACTTTGCATTCTTGGCCTCTCTACTCTTTTTCTTTATCGTAGTTTCTTCTACTTGTTAAGTATATACCATAAGACGAGAGATACTCATATTACCATTAAGCATATCCGAACGACATTCTTCCACTAAGTCATCAGACACCCCCGTAAAAAAAGGACTCATCTCATCCCTTGGGTTTGAAACCAAGGATAGAGCATACTCGGACAATTTAGTGAATTTCAAGTAATAGTCAAGTACATTCATACTTCCTTGACGAAGGTTGATGAATTCTCCCACTTTAGGTTCCCTCATCTCTATAGGAAAGAACCTATCATGGAAATCCTTCTTGAAGATTTACGAAGTCACCGGACCACCTCTTAGTACCCTATTATCCCTCCATTGCACATACCATGTTTGGCCCACATCCTTGAGTTGATAAGCCGCCCACTCGGCCTTCTCAATTGAGGTTACACCAATACCATAGAAAATATTATAGAACTCATTGAGGAAATTTTGAGGGTCCTGATCCGACCTTCACCCATAGAACATAGGTGGATTCATTCTAGTAAACTCTCTCAAATGCGAGGCCATAGTGCTGGGGTGTTGAGGCACTTGAGCTCCAACCTCCTTATTCATGTGGGATATCATATCTTGAACATGAAAAGTGACTAAATTAGATTTATAGATTATAGATTGAGTAAAAGTGAGAAAAGCCGCCCTTATATCTCCATCGGTCATCATTGGAGGAGCAACCAAAACTTGATCACCCATAACATCTTCTTCAAGTGGAGGGACTTCATTTTATTTATTTCCAACATTATCCATTTCTTTCTTACACCTATACCATCTTCTCTTAGAGTATTTATACCTATAACCTCTATACAAGGTTTTGGTATAGGAATACAAGAAGATGAGAGTTTCTAAGCACCACATAGTCTCTCATTCATCAGTGGAGGAGAAACCAAAAATTGATCACCCATAGCATCTTCTTCAAGTGGAGTCACTTAATTTTATTTATTTCCAACATTATCCATTTCTTTCTTACCCCTCTACCATCTTCCCTTAGAGTATTTATACCTATAATCACGATACAAAGTTTAGGTGAAAACACATAACAAGACTGTAAAGGCATGACGTCAAAATACAAGAAGATGAGAGTTTCTAACAACCACATAGTCTCTCATTCATAAGTGTGGCGTGCTTCACAATTAAGAATAAGAATCTATATTGATGTGGAATAATGAGACATTGTTTCTAGGGATATTCAACATCATGCTCTAGTACAAAGTTTATCACTTCCGGGGAGTATCATTTAGATGTAACTGCCATCGTTTTCCTCATAGAGGACTAAGACTTGCCTCTTAGAATCTACCATTACATTCATAGGTTAAAAATGCGGAAAAATATAAAAATTTTCTTTTATATCTATCATGAGGTTTACATAGACCTCTTGCGTACACATAATATATTTATATCGAGTATACATAGACCCTTCGTATAAGAAGATTACATAGTCTTATTCTTTTATGACACAGATACATATAAGATATAACATAGTCTTAAAACGTATATCTCATATCATAACCACTAAAAAAGAGTATAACCATTGGGCATAGCCCATACACTAATACAATAAAATCCACATATAGGATATACAATTGTAGTACTCAAATAAAAGAGAATAAACAAAGTGTCTTTAAGACTAATCAACATCCAATACTAGAAAGTGTCATTGTCCTCGAAGTAGTGAGAACCTACCAACCTTGGACAAATAGGATCCAAGTATTCTTCAAAAGTCTTCACGAACCATTCAACGATCCGAGCCTAAAATTTTAGAGAAAAGGGGAGAAATGGAATTAACACATCACTTGTACTGAGTATGGAATAGATGCACATACAACATACAAATAATGCTAAAATGGGACATATGATTTAAGCTGCTAATTTACTTTTGAAAATCCCTGTGCACATTCAAAAAACAATACAGGTCAATAATATTACTATGGGGGAAACATATCTCCAGAACTAGGAGATGTAGTTGGGACCCTCTTTATGCTACATGCATTATATTCTCCAAACTAATGAGTATTTTACCACTTCGAAAATCCTAGACGTGTTCTAGAGCCTAACATAGGTGTCTTTAGGTTTAGACACTGTTTTAGGCCCATCGAAAAATGAAGATAAGTCATTTAGAAAGTCTAGGAATTAAAACGTCCAAGAACGTCCATGACATTCGGGAAGTAGTTCAAGGAGGTACAAGCGTGCCTTAGCGTATTGGGCTAGCTTTAAGAAGTCGGAAAATAATGAAAATTGGTGGAATGGTGTATAACATGTGTCTCAGTAGATTCATTGTAGAAACGTCCACGTAAGACTCCCCAAGAACCAACCAAGGGACCTTGAGGAGGATCCTTGCAAGTGAAGTCAAACACTGCCTGGGAAGTGTGCACCCACGATAGGGCATCAATGAGGCGTGTGTGGATCGACGGGGCATCGAATCCATACGTCAACCTAAACTTAGACAAGTTGTTGGGGGGGGGGGGGCTTGTGTGCACAGTCTCTTACCCAGAGTAGGGATGAGAAACACGGAAGGGGGGGGCAGGTCCGTCAATTGCCCCAGAATTCGTCGATCATGGTGTCACCTATAGCACTGTAAATTGCATCACGTTTTCACTTATGTTACTTAAGTAGTTGTCTTGTTTAGGAGTTTTATTAGGGGTTAGTAGAAGTTAATTATGTGGATTAACACCCTATATAAATCTCTAATCGAATTACAACTAATAAAAAACTCTCACAACTCACAAAACAAATTCTCTTCCTTCTCTCTTCTTTATCTCTATATTGGAATACACCATTGAAGACCAAGGTAGGGGAGGGTTGTGGGGGATGTAAAGGGACGATTTCACCACCAATTCTTCATCAAACATTAAGGTATGGAATCTCATTCATCTTTGAGACCTCTTTCCTCAAAGGGTTCCTTAAATGTATTTTCAAAAGTTGAGTTTTCATGTGGGTCTTTCTCAATCTCGAAAATTATGTTATGAATTGATTTGTTTATGATTTAATTTTTCTTTTAGGATTATATTAACATGTATTCTAACTTAATTATAATACATCTTGATGGTTTGTCTAGTTTGTAGAAGATGACCCTTAACCCTTAACCCTAAGTTTGATCTTGATATAAATAAGGTCATATTTCGTTCAATTAAGTTGGTTATTGGGTGATTTACTACTATATGATGTTGTTACACTAATCATGAAAAAAATTACGGTGATTTGTAGTCTTTCATGCTAGTTCTTGAGAAGATGATCGAGGTTAAAAAGTGTATTGTGAATTGACCTAAGTATCTTGTCTTAAGCTATGATCTAGTACTGAATTGTTATGTAGTGGTTCTTCTATACTTTTTATCATGTTGATTATTGACTTATGATGTTATATAACCAAATTGGGTTGAATTGGGGGTTTATTGTAGGACCTTGATGATGAACTATGAACGAGACTTGGTAAGTATTATGATCTCTATCCTTTACTTCAAATTGTGATTAATTTTGATTAATTCATGATGTTGTAATGTAATATGACTTTTATTAGGTATGATAGGGTGGTATGATTTTTAATGGAAATGTCTTGATTATAATTATGAGATGTTTTCATAAGATGTAAATGTTATAAGGAGGGTGAATTGTTTACAAACGTTCCTTATCATGATATGAAGATATTAATGTGCTAACCTCACCTATATGAATTGTAATGGAAGGATTTACACTCATGCAATTTTTATTGAGCTATTGATGATAATGATTATACAAGGGTTAGACCGTACGACCTAAACTAAGCTATGATTGATAAATAGTGCTTAAAAGACATTTCAAAAAAGGGACTTTAGCTTAGCACCGACTGAACTAGTGTGAGGAGTGTCCTTTATTACATAGGGAAGGTAGGATCACAAATTTACTCTTGAGATTGGAGACTAGAATGCATATAGAAAAAAGAGGGTCCCAACTATATGTCCTTGTTCTTGAACTATGTTACCCCCATAGGAATACTAGATAGTGGATCCACCTAGTTGCTATGTTTCATGTTTTTGTACTTCCTTGGCAAGTAGTCCGCCTTCCTTCATGTAGGGCTTTATGACATCGGATCCACATTAGCTTAGCTCATGTGGTCTATGTCGGTTAAGGCAAGATGTTCCCAAAAGGTAAAATGAATTAAAGGATTGAACTCTAACTAAGATGACCTAAGGGGTCTAACTTAGTCTAGGTAGGGGTATGAAACTCTATCTAACCATTGCACTATTTATGCTTGAGGGGAGTCAGAGGGGGATTTTATTATGTATGATTATGCCTATAATGATATATGACACGTATATGATGAACTTGCACGTTGTTGATATTACATATTCATTAGTTCACTTATGAATATGTATTGGTTTATAATGTTAAAGTAAGATGATATGTACACATAAATACCGTTTTATATGAAGTAGGATGTTAGTCATGATTCTTGTTGGGTTACTTGATTAAGTGATGTTATGGGGCTTTACTTGGTCATTGCACTTGTTGACTTGATAGGAGTTCATGGGTAATTGACTTTCTTTGTTTATAATGAAATGTATTTTTATTCATATTTATTGTTAATATGAATTGATGATAGAGTTTTTTGAATATGTATCCAATTAAATGATATGCATGTTGATTTGACTAGACTTGATGATGTTGGTTTTGTGATGTACATGATTATGACTAAATGAACATATCCTATTGAGTGGTATGGTCTTGTTGAATATACATAAGCGTTTTCAAAGTAAATTGCATATATTCATGAAATCTCCCTTTTCTTAGCATTTTTTCATAGTATACGTGCATACTGTCTCATACTTAGTACAAGTAGCGTCCTAACCCCATTTCTTCCTTTTACCCAAAATTTTAGGTTTCTGTCGTTGAAGTGCTTTGAAAACGACTTGAAGAAGGCTTGGATATCTTATTCATCCAAGTAGGGTAGGTCCTCACTTTCTGAGAGCGATGCCATTATCTATCTTATGGAGTTGCTTTTGAGTTTAAGACTATTATATTTTTCTTTTCCATTTAGTATGAAACATTGTATAGCCCACGTTAGGAATTTTTACTTTGATATATGGGTTATGCCCAAGTTCTTACACTCTTATTAGATGGTTATGTGATGAGATGACTATTATGAATATTTTGACTATGTTATATTATATATACTTACGTGCAATAAAAGTAGAAGACTATGTAATCTTCCTATACGAAGGCTCTATATATACTCGATATATATATATATATACTTATGTTATGTTTATTTAAAGATCTATGTAAACATACAAGTGGAAGTAACCAAAAAGCTTTAAATTTTCCGCTAAATTTGACCTATAATATTATGATATAAACTAATAGGCTAGTCTTAGTCCTCAAATAGGACGACGACACCGGTTACGTCTAGGGGGTAAACCCGAATGTGACAAGTACATTAGTGATCCTAACTTCACTATGTGGGAAGGGACACTCCTCACAATAGTTCACTTGGTGATAAGCTAGAGTCCCTTTGGAAATGTCATTTAGTCTACATTAAACATCATAGGTTAGTTTAGGTCATAGGGTCTATCCCTTAGATATTCATAATGATATATCAAAAAGGATTGCATGAGTATTTTCCTCTTATTAAAATTCTTACATGTGAGGTTAGCACATTACATAATCACATCATAATAAGGCACATTGGTAAGTTATCACCATACTTATAACATTTACATCTTAGACAACATCTCACAAACCATAATTCAAGACATTAGAATTCAACATCATACCAATCCTATAAATATTAACATAAGGTATACTACAACAAAACATCATTGCTAAACACAAGTAATGATAATTAAATTAAAGAATTGAGATCACAAGACTTACCCCGATCTCCTTCACAAGACATCATCCAAGGTTTTACCATAAACCATCCAATTCAATCAAAAAATGTGTGTAATATCATCACACAATAGTAATTTACAAAATAATGAAGTCAATTGAATCACTACTTAACAATTTCATCACTAGTTCAAAGCTTAGGATCAAAGACTTAGGGAAAATTCATAATCTACTTCACAACCTAGGATAATTAATCAAGAACTAGCATAATTTTATTCCAATACATCATAATCTACTCAAAATTATCTAAAGAAATCCTAAACAAAGCAATTCATAAAGTCAAATTCGTAATAGAAGAAACCCATTTGAAAACTCTTTTTTTTAAATCAATTTGAAGGAATCCATGGGGAAAGAATCCCAAAGGTGAAAGAAATCCCATACCTTACTAATTGATGAAGATCGATGGACAAAAATATCATTCTTTATTCCCTAGAACCCTCATTTTCTTGGTCTTCTATGGATTTTCTTTGGATGTAAGAAAGAAGATAGAAGGAAGAGTAATTCTGTTTAGAAATTATGAGAGGTTGGTTCAGATTAATTAGGTTAGGTCTTTATATAGAGGTACTTAATTAGACCTTCATTTAACCCCTGAATAATTATATTACAACTTGATCAAATAATTGTATTAATTAAAACAAAACAGCTAAAACAGACCTGACCTATGAGACCCCGACTGACGGGTCGTAGGTCAATCGACGCCCTTCACCCCATTATGTCCTGCATATCCATTGTTGGTGTCAGAGACTGGTCTTTCTAATTGTTCGTCTATAGAGGCATCGATGCCCCGTCAATCCAACCACGTTTCTTCATCTGTGGTCGCATGTGCACATTGTCCAATTGACATCTTTTGGCAACTTGCAATGGTCCTCCTCATGGACCCCTTTTGTTGGTCCTTGAGAAGTCGTACTCAGAATTTTTTACTATAATCACCTCTAATACCTATTAGACACCTTACCACTAAATTTCATCATTTTACGACTCCTAAAACATTGTCAAGTAGACAAAGATACGGTAGTATCTCTTGAACTAGTTTCCGAATGTCATGGACGTTCCTTGACGTTTTGATTCTAAAACTTCTTAAATGACTTATATACATCATAATTTTCTCTAAAATGCGTTGCAACTCTTACACTCTCATGTTATGTTCTAGATTAGTCCTTAGACTTTCGGTGTATTACATTATCTCCCCCATTAGGAACATTCGTCCCCGAATGACATTAAATTTCTTTTAAAAGAAAGTATTAGACTCGAGACTAGCAGCCCAACCATCACTAACATATCAAAACATGAGTTACAATCAAAATCATCGTATCCACATGACCTTTTACACAATACAACTCAAAACATCATTTTCAACTCATATCAGTTAAGCATTCATTTCATGCTTATTTCGTTATGCCAAAGGTTTCTTCAAAACATATCAACTTGCTCAATACGTTTCATCAAAAGTCACAATATACCAAAATACACCACATAAGTTCAATTCAAGTAAAAGAGCATTTTCTTGAAAACTTATGTTTCAATAGGCATGATTCACTATAACTTACTGTAACAAAGCACATAGTTCAACATTTTACCAAAAAACCAAGGCAACTTCAAAATTAACTCATTATTTTCACTATAAATAGGAACAACTAACCTTAGTTATCAAATAGATGAGGGTAACAGGTCTTCATGTCGGCCTCGGCCTCACATGTTGAACCCTCAACTAGGTTGTTCTTCCATAACACCTTTACGAAGCCACCTCTTTGTTCCTTAACTCCTTTACTTATCTATCAAGAATTTCAACCAAAACTTTATCTTGAACACCTAGTCCTTCAATAGGAAGAATAGACTCGGGATAAAAAAAACACTTCTTATACATGCAAAAATGTGGAACAGAGGACGAACCAAACCCAATTCACTAGGCATCTTAACTAATATGCCACCTTGCCAACCCTTTGAAAAATTTCATAGGGACCCAAATAACAAGGACTTAACTTCCCTTTCTTGCCAAATCTCACTACACCTTTCATAGGTGAAATTTTGAAATACACTTCATCACCCTCTTTAAATTCCAAATCTCTTCTCCTATGGTCGACTTAAGACTTTTCAAGGCTATAGGCTGTTTTCAAACGATTACTTATCATATGAAACTTCTCCAAAGTCTGATGGATCAATTCTAGACCCAAAAGTAAAGACTCATCCACTTCAAACCATCCTACTGGAGATCTACATTTCCTACCATACAAGTCTTATTAAGGAGTCATAGATATAGACAAATTGTAACTATTGTTGTATGAAATTCAATCAAAGGCAAGTGTTTATCCAGTTTCCCTTAAAGTCAATTATACAAAATCTATGTATTACTTAAAGAGTTTGAATATTAATCTTTGCTTGATCATCCGTTTGGGTATGAAAAGTGGTGCTTAAGTTAACCTTGTTACCCTACCATATTTGGGATGACCTTCATAACCTAAATATTAATTGTGCACCCTTATCTTATATTGTGGATAAAGGAATACCCTTGAGAAAAACAATCTCATCTACAAATATCCTTGGATAATCCTCTGCCAAGTAAGTAGACTTGACGGGAAAAAATGAGCGGATTTGGTAAACCTATCCACAATCACCCATATGGAGTCATGTTGCTTTTGAGTCCGAGGAAAACCTACCACAAAATACATATTAATGTCTTCCCACTTCCAAGTAGAAACTTGGATTTCTTGAAGTAAACCACTCGACTTTTGGTTTTCGACTTCCACTTGTTGACAATTTGGACATTTTGCAACAAATTATGTTATGTCCCTTTTCAAGCCTTCCCACCAAAACACTTCTCTAAGGTCATGGTACATCTTTGTAGAACCCGGATGAATGGAGTAACGAGACACATTAGCTTCATCATGAATATGGTTCCTCAAACCATCTACATTAGAAAAACACAACCTTCCTTGATACCCCAAAACACCCCCCCCCCCAAGGAGAATGACTCAGTAAGCTTACCAAGAATTAATTTCTTCAACTCCATCAAAAGTTTATCAAGGTATTGCTTAGACTTCACCTCAACTACCAAAGACTATTCGGAGTTCTGATGGACCATGAAACCACCATTCGTAGAATCATCTAATCTAACACCCGATCAAGCTAACCTATAACATCTTTCAATAGGTCTTTCTTGGCATCATCTACATAAGACACATTACCCATGGTCATACGACTTAGAGTATCTTCAACCACATTCGCCTTGCTGGGGTGGTAGAGAACATTCATGTCATAATCTTTCAACAATTCAAACCACCTTCTTTGTGGGAGATTCAACTCCTTTTGAGTAAACACATATAAAAGAATATTGTGGTCGGTATACACATCAACATGGACATCATACAAATAATGCCTCCATATTTTTATTGAAAATACCACGGCTGCTAAATGAAGATCATGAGTTGGATAATTCTTCTCATGTTCCATAAGTTGTCTAGAAGTATAACTACTGCTTTCACATGTTGCATAAGGACACACCCTAAGCCCGCTTGGGATGTATCATAATACACAACAAAGACCTTGGTACCGTCCGGTGAAGTCAACACTGGAGCGGACGTAAGCCTCTCTTTCAAGATTTGGAAGCTTCTTTCACATGCCTCAAACAACTCAAATTTAAAACTCTTTTGGGTCAAAGTAGTCAAGGGAGTCTCAATGGACACAAAACCATACACAAACCTCCTATAGTATCCCGCTAGACCCAAAAAACTACTAATTTCGGTTGGAGTAAGTGTCCTAGGCCAATTTTTCACCGCCTCATTTTAACTTGGATCGACCTAAACCCCCTCCCTAGAGATGAATAGTTGATTCTCCTTAAGCCTTTGTGACACGATCCTCAAATGATCCATGTTTTCACCCTTATTTTTTGAATATACCAAGATATCATCATTGAAGAAAATGACAAATAAATCTAGATAACTTCAAAACACCCTATTCATGAGGTCCATAAATGCTACCGAGGCATTAGTGAGACCAAAAGACATTACTAGGAACTCATAATGACCACATCTAGTCTGAAATGCCATTTTTGGTATATCCTCACTCTCATCCTAAGTTGGTGATACACCGATCTAAAATCAATCTTAGAAAAGTAATTTTCCCCTTCGAATTGATCAAACAAGTCATCAATCTGAGGGAGAGGATACTTTTTCTTAATAGTGACTTTATTAAGTTGGTGAAAATCAATGCACTTCTAAGGTTCCCATCGTTATTCTTCACAAACAATATCGGAGACCACCATGGAGAAATTCTAGGTCTAATGAAGCCCTTGTCTAGTAAGCTGTTGAGTTGAGCCATTAATTCTTTCAATTCTGCCGGAGCCATCCGATAAGGAGGAATTGAAATGGGGTTGGTATCAGGTAGAAATTCAATACCAAAATCAATTTCCAGTTCGGGAGGGATTCCAACAAGATCATTAGGAGATACCTCCGGAAATTCTCTTACTACGGGGACTAACTCAATGGGAGAATCTTTGAAGTCTAAATCAATGAATCTTACAATGTGAGATAGACACCATTTTGAGATCATTTTACAAGCCTTAAGACAAGATATAACACGACCTCAAAGAATAGAATTTTCCCCCTTCCACTTTAAAATGGGTTCATTTGGAAAATTGAACTTGACAATTCGTGTTCGACAATCAATGGAACAAAAACAATCATGCAACTAATCTATCCCCAAAATGAATCAAAATGGACCACATCAAGTTGTACTAATTCAAAATGAGTAACTCTATTTGCCAACATTATAGGACAATTTCTATATACCCGCTTTGCAACCACCGAGTCACCTACCGAGGTAGTTATCATTAAAGGTTCATTTAGAATATGAGGAAAAATATCAAACTTTCTATCTATAAAGGGAGTCACAAAATATAATATAGCACCCATATCAACGAAATCAAATATATCAATAGAGAAGACTAGTAACATATCGGTCACCACATCGGGAGAAGTCTGTTCTTCACCCTTAGAAAGAAGTGCATTAAAGTTATTCTTCTTTAAAGGATCCACATTAGAATCACTATATTGAGTTTGGCCTCTTCCTTTTTCATGGCTTTTCACATTAGGGAAATCCATAACCTTGTGATCATTCTTGCCAAAACCTAAAGTAATTTTCTGTCCCAACAAGGCAATCACCATAATGCTTCTTGCCACAGATTCCACAAGTTGGCTTCTTGCTTGGTGAGCAAGTACCTTTTCCCTTTTGAGACTTACGGTTAGACACCCTATCATCCCGAGCCTTTGAAAATTTTGTAGGAACTTGATTAGGAAACCTATTCTTGAACCTAGGCTTGTCTTGAATGTCAAGCCTACCCTTAGAGGAACCACCTTCGTAAAACTTCGCAATCTTGGCCTCCCTATCTTTTTCTTAACCTAGTTTCTTCCACTCTTTCAGCATATACCATGAGCGAGTGATTTTAATATTATCATGAAGTATAGTCTAAGTACATTCTTTCACCAAATCATCAGACACCCATACTTCCTTGACGATGGATGGAGCATACTAGGACAATTTAGTTAATTTCAAGGAATAGTCAAGTACACTCATACTTCCTTGACGAAGGTTGATGAATTCTCCTATTGTAGCTTCCCTCATATCCCTATGAAATAACTTATCAAGGAAAGCCTTCTTGAAAACTAAGACATCAGACTACCTCTTAGTGCCCTATTATCCCTCCATTGCACATACAAAGTTTGGGCCACATACTTGAGTCGCTAAGACACCAAATCGGCCTTTTCAATTGAGGCCACACCCATAGTATAGAGAATTCTTATAGACCTCATCAAGGAAATCATGATGCTCCTCATCTGACCTCGACCCATAGAACATAGGTGGATTCATTCTAGTAAAGGCTCTCAAACGCGAGGCCATAGTGCTAGCATGTTGAGGCACTCAAGGCCCAACAAATCTATTCATTTGGGACGTCATAGCTTGATCTTTAAAAGTGACGGAATTAGCTTGAGAGGTTATAGCTTTAGTCAAAGTGAGATACATTGCCCTTATATCTCCATCAGCCATCGATGGAGGAGCAATCAAAAACTTGCTCACCCATAGAAACTTCTTCAAGTTGAAGAACTTTATTGTCTTGATTTCTAACATTAGCCATTTCTTCCTTGTCCCTTATAGCAGCTGCCCTTTGAGTATTCATACCTATAACCATCTTACAAGTTTTAGGTGAAATAACATAATAAGACTCTAGAGGCACGGCGTAGGAATTTAAAAAGATGAGAGTTTATAAGCATCACATAGTCTCTCATTCATAAGTGTGGCGCGCTTCATAATTATGAATAACAATCTACATAGATGTGTTGTTTAATGAGACATCGTTTCTCGGGATATTCAACCTCATGCTTTGATACCATGTTTGTCACATCCGGGAAGTGCCCCTTGATGTAATCGGCATCGCTGTCCTCATCGAGGACTAAGAATAGCCTTTTAGCATTCATCATTACATTCATAGGTTAAAAGTGGAAAATTTTAAAAAATAACTTCTATATATATCATGAGGTTTACATAGACCTCTCGCACACACATAAAATATTCATATCAAGTATGCGTAGACCCTTCATCACATAGCCTTCTACTTCTATGGCACACACACACACACACACACACACACACACACACACATATATATATATATAAGATATAACAAAGTCTTAAAACGGATATCTCATATAATATCTATATAAGCAAGAGTATAAAGATTAGACATAGCACAAACATCAATACAATAAAAGCCACATGGAGGTTATACAATCATAGTACTCAATTGAAAGAGAACGCAAAATGTGTCTTTAAGACTAATCACTAACCAATACTAGAAAGTTGCCTTGTACTCGAAGTGGTGAGGACCTAGCCAATTTGGAGAATGAGGATCCAAGTCTTCTTCAAAAGTCATCATTAACCCTTCAATGTCCAAAACCTAAAATATTAGAAAAAAGGGAGAAATGGGGTTAGCACATCACTTGTATTAAGTATTGAATCATATGCACATACAACACAGAAATCATGCTAAGAAGGGACATTTTATTCAAGAAAGCTAATTTACTTTTGAAAATCCTTATGCATATTCAAGAATCAATACAAGTAAATGGCACATCTTCATTAACTCAAGACCATGTACATCAAAAAACCCAATAATATTAAGTCTAGTTAAGTCAACATGTATATACACATAATTGAGCATATAACAAAAAGAACTCTATCATCAAGTCATAATATCAACAAGCATGTATAAGAGTTCATAGAATCATAACTAAAGTAAGACCATTACTCATGAACCCTGATTAAGTCCACTACTTCAATGTATAAGCAAGGCCCAAGACCTCACTTAACCAAGTAAACCCAACAAGAACCATAAACAATGCCCAACTTCATATACCATTCCATTAGGAATAAACATCATCATACTTTAGCAATAGAGACCAACCATATGTTCATAAGTGAAATCAACATTACATAATATCATTAACATGTAAGATCATCATATAGATATCATTTAAGTTTATAAGCATATACATACACAAAAACATCATTCTAAGAGTAGCCTCAAGGCTAACCAGTGTAATGTATAGGTAGAGTCCAATACCCCTACCTATACTAAGCTAAACCCATTGGGTCACCCTAGTTAGAGTTCACTTCGTAACTACATTTTACCTTTTGGGAACATCTTCCCTTAACCAACATAGAACACATAAGCTAATGTGGATTCCGGTGTCATGGAATCCTACACCAAAAGAAGATGGACTACTTACATAGATTGTACAAAAACATGAACATATCATCTATGTGGATCCACTAGCTAGTATTTCTATGAGGATAACATAGCTCAAGAACTAGGAGATGTAGTTGGGACCCTGTTTATGTTACATGCATTATAGTCTCCAATCTGATGAGTACATTAGTGATCCTACCTTCCCTTTGTGTGAAGGGACACTCTTCACTCAAGTTCACTCGGTGCTAAGCTCGAGTTCCTTTTTAAATGGCTTTTAGTCATTAATAAATATCATAGCTTAGTTTAGGTCATAGGGTCTATCCCTTATATAATAATCATCCTAGCTCAATAAGAATTGCATGAGTATTTTCCTTTCATTAAAATTCACACAGTTGAGGTTAGCACATTTACGTAATAACATCATAATAAGGCACATTGGTAAGTTATCACCATCCTTATAACATCTACATCTAAGAGAACATCTCAAAAACTATAACTGAAGACATTCCAATCTAACATCATGCGAATCGTATAATTATTAACATAAGGTATACTTCAATACAACTTCATTGCTTAACACAAGTAATCATAATTGAAGTAAATAATTAAGTTCACAAGACTAACCCCAATCTCATTTACAAGCTATCATAAAAGTTTCTACCATCAAAAATCCAATTCGACCCAAAAATGGGTGTAATATTATCACACAATAGTAATTTACACAATAATAAATTCTATTGAATCACTACTTTACAATTCATCACTAGTTCATAGCTTATGGTCAAGGAAATAGGTCAAATTCATGATCTACTTCACAACCTGGTATAACTAATCAAGAACTAGAACAATTGTATTACAATACATCATAATGTACTCATAATTATCTGAAGAAATTATATTGAAAGTAATTCGTAAAGTCAAATTCATAATAGTAGAAAATCCATTTGAAAACTCTTCTTTTAAAATTAATTTGAAGGAACCCTTCAGGGAAAGAATCACAAAGGTGAAAGGAATCTCATACCTTACTATTTGATAAATATTGAATGAGAAAAATAGCCTTCTTACTTCCCTATAACCCTCCTTTTCTTGGTCTTCTATGGAGTTTCTTTGGAAGAGTGAAAGAAAAGAGAAGGAAGCGCAATTGGGTTTGGGAATTATCAAAATTAGGTTTACTTTAATAAGGCTAGGTCTTTGTATAGAGTTTATTAATTAACTTAATTGGACTTCCCTTAACCCCTAATTTATTAACTAACCACTTAATCAACTAATTGTATTAATTAAAACAAAAAAAGCAAAAAATAGACCTAACCTACGAGACCCCAATTGAAGGGTCGTAGGCCAGTCGACGCCCTTGCCCCCCTTCCGTCCTATACATCCTTAATTGGTGTCAGAGACTGACCCAAATAGACCTTAAGCTAAAATATCTATGTGTTGGTCGACGGAGGCACTGACGCCGCGTCGATCCTACCATGCCTCACCGAATGTGATCGTAGGTGCACACTGTCCAATTGACAGCGATTTGCCAAATTTCAAGGGTCCTCCTCAAGAACCCTTTGGTTGGTCCTTGGGGAGTCGTACCCAAACGTTTCATCTTTAAACCAACTCTAATATGTACTAGACACCTTACCACAAAATTTTATCCTGTTTTAACTCTTAAGACCTTGTCGAATAGACTAAGGCATGCTAGTAGCGCTTGAACTAGTTTCTGGACGTTATGGACGTTCCTTGAAGTTTTGATTATAAAACTTCCTAAATTACTTATATACATCATATTTGAATCTTAAATAGTGTTTAAAATCTTCTACTCTCATATTAGATTTTCAGATAATTATATTGGGGGCTGGCTCCCCTTAGCCGTAGCGCATCAGGGTAACCAGCCCCTACTCCTAGTCCGTAGGTTTTCCCATTTGAGAGCATTTAAAGTGTATATTCACTTCTTTTAATTATAAAATTTTTTAAATACTTATAGTACTTAAAAATCTTTCATAACATGAATCACAACCTTGAAATAATAATTTAATTCAAGGATAAGTTATGATTAAGCTTTAAGAGTTCTTCCGAACGTTTTGAAAGATTTCCTTCGAGTCCTATTGAGGATTGTTATAAAAATTCTAGTAACTAGTTTCAAGACTTGATCAAGTGTGTATGAGAATGACGAAAATTTATTTATGATTCTAAATTGTCATCATGATTTTCCTTATCGTAAACCAAAACACTTAAATTCATAAATCACATTCAAGATAGAGTTAACAGAAGAGTTCAAGAAAGCCCTTTTGAGTTCTATTATGAGTCCTTTGAGGTAAACTATTGATTTTAGCTAAGTACTGAAGAAGTAAGTAAGAGAATGAAAAGAATTTTACACATTAGTTACATCTAGTTACTTAGACCTTCGAGTCAATTTTTTCATTGAGTGGAGTAGTTTCTCCAAGCTTTGAGTCTTGAGTTTCCGTTTGAGATTATATTCCTAATCATGGGACTATTGCATTTTACCCATGAAATATTTGTTATGAGTAGTACATGCCCATTATTCTGCATGAATCTTATAAGTCAAAAAACCATGAGATAAGAAGTGTCTTTGAGTCGTTGAGTTGAGTAGTTCATGCTCATAGTTCTGCATGAACCCTCCAAGTTGAACTTCCTGAAATCATTCATAACTATGATATAATAAACCCTGAATACAGGATCCAATTTAAGGAAAGTTAATATCAAAGTCAAAGGAGGAAGAGTTAAGTCTAGAAGTTAAGGAGCAAGTCAAAATAAAGTTTCTTAAATATTTCAAGAGTCTTTACTAAACGTTTTAACTTCATTTAAGGCTCAAATTTCATGTTAAAGTAATGAGTAAAGAGTTTAATACTTTCCTTCAAAGTAATATAAGGGATCTAAGTATTCTTTAAGAGTTGAGTTCGTCTCTCAAAAGTTATAAGGAAACTAAAAAATCCGTAAAAGTTCATAAATATTTTGGCATTTAAATTAAGAGGAAAGTAAGATTTCGGAAGAGAGTTTTGAACAAGAAAAGGGAATATTGATTCCAAGGGAGGTATTTAAAGCTAATGTATTGGGCAAATTATCTCAACCCAAAGAAATGAAGTTATTTAAAAAGTATGAGCTAAAGTATATTCTGGAAGTAGTATTGAGCATCGATGTGGGCATGAGAGTTCATATTAACTCAAGTCTACATGTAAACCATATAGCCATCATAGGTATTAACGGATCATACTTTTTATATGATCATGTAAGTTAAGCTAGTTAATCCACTAAGTCAAAAAATTCTATAAGAAGACAAAGTATAGGACTATTTTAGCAGCGTGGGACATATGTTGTATAACCACTTGGGCCTATATTGGTGGTTTTCGGTTGGATAATTTCCCACAAAAACTATATTACTTCCTCATTTACGAAAAGTTGCATTTGTTATAGCATTTTTTTAATGAACTAAGTTGCTTTTACTATTTCATAAAGCTTTCTATATATTGCATGCATGTTCTAGCTTTATATTGAGTTTAGTATCCATAGTCGAATATCCTATCTTTGATTTGAGTATCCAATCTCTAATTGAGTATCGTATCCTTGAATATCTAATCTTTGAGTTGAGTATATTATTCTTAATTTGAGTTGAGTTTAAAAGAGGTAAGTATGTTTCCCGTTTATTAATTTCAAGCCTATGTTTTATCCTTTAGATTTCCCCTTACATGCTGGTACGTTCCACGTACTGAGCCAATTGGCGTACATATTCTCACATTGGTGACACGGGTATTCAGGATCTTTTACAAGAGCTTCCATTATACATCTGAGATTCTAGTTATCTACGGTGAGCATCCTTCCTTCTGGAGGATTTCATTTACTTTTAGTTCGGAGGTCGTGGGTCGTGTCCCAACTTCCTTCATTATCAGTTAGAGGCTTCACAGATAGCCAGTTTAGTTAAGAAGTATGTCGTACCTATTTATTTTATTAGATGTTTTAAAGACTAAAGTTTCCTAATCATGGCGAATTGAATATAATAATATTATTATTCAAAATTTTCATTTGAGTTAAAAGCATTGCAAGTGAGTTTCCTCATTTTTGTTCTATTTTATCTTTTACATGCTTATGTTAGTCTTCAACTTGTAGCAAGCAAGGATAAGGGTTTTCTTGGGGACCAGTAATTTTTCTTGTGTACCGGCCACATCCAGGGTGTAGACTCAGGTCGTGACATCACTACTTTTCTTTAAAGTCAAAACTTTTAATAAAAGTCCAACTCTTCATCAATGTCTCAATTTATGGTAAATTTCATAACTTTTCATGAAAGAAGAAGGCTAGTTTTTGATATAAATTAATTAAAAAGGAATTATGGTATGTGTTTGCACCACATATGCGTGCCTAAGGATAAATTTTATATATACTAGGTAAACGACATGTGCTTTTCACGGGATTGAACTATTTTATAAAGATTACATATAATCATTCGATAGTATTCATATTTTCGATACATAGGCTACTTGTCCAGAATAGTTTTTTTAAGGTAAAGCGTTCTGTTTAATCATAAAGGGCTATATTTTGTTTAAGTTTCATTTTTGTTATATAAAATTTATGATCCATAGAGATACATTAAGAAGAAGAAAGAAGTCTAAGAAAACCTCCATGAAAATAATGTGTCAGATGTAATGAAATTTTCTGAACACCTAGATGTTATAAAAAACAACATGAGCCACTAAATAATAGACCAAAAAGCCTAGAACAACAACACTCACTGGTAAAGTGGAACATCACGTGAATATAAGAACATAATTAACTAAATTCAAATGGAGGACCGTCAACTCCTTTCTTATGAACATCCATAGATCTCATTTTTATTATAGTATGTTGTATCATGAATATGTTAAACATGACCCTAAAATTGTTTTTTAGTATCCGAAACCGTTTTTTCTTATTGTATCAAAATAGCCATTACTATTGCTTAAGTTTTATATCACCGACCCCAACTTGTTTGGAATTGAACCATAGTTATTGTTATGGTTATAGTATGCAGTTAAAAAGAGCTCATGCAATTATGAACGAAGCAGTAGGTGTTATCCAAATGAAACTGTTCACAACTAGATATTCTAAACCAAAATTTTGATACATCACATATTCAAATCTCAAAGCATAATTTTGTGAGAACTTGAACTCACCATTATCTAAAAATAATGATAAGGACGACCTTACTTTCCTAGCAGTCAAGAAGAAAAAGACATGTTGTTTAACATACATTCAAAACGATAGCCGGTCCGACTATATCAATGTTTCAAGTTTACAAGTTTAATTGAAAGAGTTCAAAAAATCCCAAAATAGACAAAAGAATTTGATATAGATATGTGAATCATTATGACTTACAACAAAATATTAAGAATTATGAAACAGGAGGAAGAAAACTTTGAGGAATGAATTACACTTGATAATAAGGTAATTAATGTATTTGAATTAGACTCCATTATGCTAAAAAAAAACAACCCTACAAATAATACTGACAGAAATAAAAGTTTTGTTTACTAAAGAACCAAGTGTAATTAATTCAATCATTTCTGCAATGTTATGAGTTATGGACATGAGAGGTGCAAGATTAGTTGTGTCACATTGATATTAAAATCAATTTTCATTGATCATATGTAAAAACCTATAGAAATGGATAAAATGGAAGATCACTTTTCAATCATCCTTGCTGAATTTTTAACAACGTTTAAAAACAGTCACCAAAATAGCAAAAAGAAAGTTTTATAGTTACATGAATCAATATGACTTATAGTAAAGTTTAAGCTTTTTGAAATATGATCAAAGAAAACTTTCAGGAATAAAACAAACTTCATAAGAAACTTAATTAATATATCTTATTTTGACTACATATAACCGAGAAAACTACAAATAATAGTTACATAAAATCCCTATATGAATAGACGATAAACTATAGTGTGAACAAATGCTTATTGCGCCTTATCGAAAAGATCACAACTCTTTGTAAATATTACAATCCTACAGAAAAGTCACAATCTTTCATAAAGTCCCAATTTTTCATAAAAGTTGTAATTCATCATAAAAGCCATAACTATTCATAAAAGTCACACCTTTTCAAGAAAGGGAAACGCTACTTTTGGAAATAAATAAATTGCAAGGGAATTCTTGTTTGTGGCAGAGCCACGTAGGTGGGCCTAGGGTTTTATTTTATATATGTATATGATATGATATCATGATTTGATTGTAACACATGGTTTGCTTATGAGGTAAAATAATAATAAAGATATTGTAATACAATGATTAATAGTTTAGAGTTTGTTATACATTAATCAATTAATTACATTGGAAGAATGTGTTTTCTTTAAATAGTTACTATCTACATTGCTAATGCACATATTCTAATTATACATTCTAATTAAAAAAAAATACTAACCATTAATGGATGTTTTATATTATCCTTACAAAAGATTGTACTACCCCATAGAGATATAGCTCCCTGCAGTTGTGTCACGCTCGGAGCCTACACCCTAGATGTGGTCGGCACCAAACGACCATTGTGGGCCTTGATTGAACACTTGGCCTGAATTACTTAACTCAACGGAAGACTATACTTTTCTCAATTAAAGAATTAAAAGCATTCTCATCAAATATATTAAATGATTGTGTTGGCAAAAATGGAACTAAGTCTCAACACTTGAACATATGAAATATAAGATAAATTAGATAGTAATATTGAACTACTAACTGCCTATCTTTCTATGACGATTCTAATAACTGATATTGATGTTGGGACATACCCCACAACATCCTAAAGAACTAACCAAGAAAAAAAAACAAATGAAGGGATGTCTCCCGGAATGCAGGAGGCTCACCAAGTGACTGCGGAGTTCTCAACTTAATCAACGGTACACTGCGTGCTGATCCTAGATACCTGCGTCTGCATCATAAAATGATGTAGGCCAAGTGATATCAGTAAATGAATGTACGAATATGCGAGTTGGAATGTTAAAAACATCTATGAAACTTGAAATGGATTAAGGATGAACTTAATCTATATAAAGTAATAAAGACATATGCAATCTATATATATATACATACATATATATATATATATACACATACATATATATATATATATATATACATATAAATATATATATATATA
>NC_028637.1:43147863-43173541 GCF_001406875.1 Solanum pennellii | reverse complement strand
TATATATATATATATATATTTATAAAATAATGTATAGACTTAGTTCATTATAGATAAAAGGATAATAAACTCAACCTTACATAATATATATAAAAGTAATATAATATATGTGGGAGATTAAGTAACCGACAACCATCACTTGAGATGAAGTGGTGATACAATATTTTACCTCAAGCTGCCGAGGACCATCCTATACCTTGCCATCGGTATAGAACATTACTTAACTCAGTGGATCCACTAGCTTAACTTATGTGAGAATCTAAAAAGTATGACCCGTTAACACCCATGATGGATTCATGTTTTACATGGAGACTTGATTTAATATGAACTCTCAACTCCACATCAATATTCAATACTACTCCCAACATATATACCTTAGCTCATTCTTTTAACAAAAACTTCCTTCTTTTGGGTTGAGATAATTTTTTGAACCCTTAGCTTTAAAAAACGCCTTTTGGAATCAATACTCCCCTTTTTTGTTCAAAAATCATTTCGAACTCTTAGTTTCCTCTTACATAAATGTGAAAACATTTATAAAATCTTTTGTGAAATACTTAGTTCCCATATAGCCTTCGAAAAATGAACTTAACTCTTACTCTTAACTTGACTTGAACTTAACTCTTAGGAAATACTTAGTTCCCTTATAGCTTGTTGAGAATTAAACTCAACTCATTAAACATTGGTCAACTTGTAACTTGAGCGAAAACCAAAGTTAAAATGATTGTTCAAGACTCTTTAAAAACTTTAAGAACTTACTTTGACTTGATTCTTAACTTTTAAACTTGACTCCTAACTTCTTCAACTTTAATCTTAACTTTCCTTGAATTGGATTATGGATTAAAGGATCATGATCTCATATTTATGGATGATTTCATGATGTTAAGATGTACATAAGAGTTTGGGAATCACATTTGAATGATAGGTATATGACTTAGGAACTAGTACGAACAGATAGAGAAAGAACGGGCTCTCCATGGGGTCTTGATGTTGTGAGAGGCGCAGAGCGCAAGAGCCAGTCGGACAGACACTACTCTGAGGCACTCTGGCTAGCGCGGCACACTAGGTCCTGTAAGACAGAGCCTCCCTTGAGGAGCTCTTGCACGCGTGACGCCACATGGTATAACATACTGGACCTCTTTTCCCTTTTTCATCTTTAAACCTCTGAAGCTTTTATGGATCCCACACCAAACCGTTAGAATCTCCACATACCTCATTACCCAATAGATTAGACCCAAAAAGAGTCCAGAAATATGAATCAAATATACTAGAGGTACAAAATAATTCATCCAACAAGAATTTCAAAATTTTTCATCTAGAAATTCCATGGTCATCATTCAACTAAACTCTAAGTTGTTGAATTGAATCAAATTGGAGGGTGGTTTAAAGGAACCAACACCGAATTATCTCACATATCTTGATAGGGATCACCCCGACAAAATACACGCAACGATTTTTGCATTCTTGGACAATTCTTGATCTTCTTGTTCTTTTCTCTTTTCTTCCCAACAATAATTGTTCTTAATTTTTGTTAAAATCAATAGGGAATTGGTTTTTACCCCTAAATAACCCTTAAAACAAATTAGGAAATATTAGGCTGAAAAGACAACTTTGCCCTTACTGGAATCCGGATTCGACCTTCCTCAGTCCAACCATCCAACTTTTGAAAGACATATCTCCCTTATACGACATCGGATTTGCGAAAAATCGCCGGTTTTGGAAATATATTCCAAGAATCTTTCCAACCATAGAAAGAAATTATCAAAATTTCTCCTAATCTAGAAGTTATAGCCGTTTGAAATTGACCAAAAGTCACTTTTGGAAGCTTGATATTTTCCAGATTTCCCTACTTATTCCAAAAAATGATTAGTCTTGGTTTCTTTTCTTAGTTAATTCAAGATACGAGATGTTAAAATATATCCCTCTTGGTAAAATTCGTCCTCAAATGAGATCTTTCACTAAGGTAAGGGTAAGAACATCACTTCATCACTCAACAACAATAATAAGTAATAACATGCTTATACATAGTCTAATAAAGTACTATGAAGGGAATTTAATACATTGATTCACATTCTCTTCGGATTCAATCATATGTGGATATATATTCACTATATCCTCCTCAGCTTGCTAAGTCGATTCCTCAACGAATTGGTTCCTCCAAACGACTTGGCTGATGGGACTTCCTTTGTCCTCCGCTTACAAACTTGACGATCCAAAATATGAACAGGAACTTCTTCATAGGACAAAATATCCTTAATGCTAAATTTTTCATTTGATACAATAAAATGAAGGATGACCCAAGCACTTCTTCAACATAGAAATATTGAATACTGGATAAAACAATGCTAACTCTTGGGGTTGCTCCAACTCATAAGCTACATTGCCCACTCTCTTGGAGATCCTATAAAGTCCAATATATCGGGGACTAAGTTTCCCCTTCTTACCGAACCTCATAACACTATCCATAGGTGAAACCATATGATACACCCAATCATTTACCTCAAACTCGAGTGTCCTTATACTAACATTCGTATAGGACTTATGGGGACTTTGTGCCGTCTTAAATCTTTCTTGAGTCACTTTCACCTTCTCCATAGCTTGGTGGAATAGATTTGGTCCTACCAACCCTGCTTCACCAACTTCAAACCACCCAATAGGAGATCTACACCTTCTCCCATAAAGAGCTTCATATGGAGCAATTTGGATGCTCGACTGATAACTATTGTTGTCAGCGAACTCAATGAGAGGTATGTCATCATCCCAATTTCCGTTGAAGCTTATTACACAAGCTATCAAAATGTCTTCTAAGGAATGGATAGTACGTTATGCTTGTCCATCTATCTAAGGATGAAAAACAGTGCTCAAGTTCACCTTTAAATGCAAACCTTTCAAGAAAGATTTTTACTAATATATACAGTAAATTGTGCACCCCTATCTAAAATAATGGAGATCGGAAATCCATGAAGTCTTAACACTTCTTGAAGATAAAACTTAGTATAATTCTCAGCCGAATAGGTAGTCTTTACCGACAAGAAATGGGTTGACTTTGTCATTTTATCCACAAGCACCCAAATAGAATCATGCTACCTTCGAAATCTTGGCAAGCCTATGATGAAGTACATATTAATCATCTCCCCCTTCCTCTCAAGAAGTTCTATAGTCTGAGACAAACCTCTAGTCCTTTGATGCTCAAATTTAACTTGTTGACAATTTGAGCACTTTGCAACACACTCAGCAATATTTTTCTTCATGCCTTCCCACAAATATACCTCTCTCAAATCGTGGTACATTTTGGTGGAACCCTGATGAATGGAATATCTCGAGCTATGAGTCTCCTTCAAGATCCTCTCTTGGATTCCATCCACCTTAGGTGAATATAATCTGCCTTCGTACTTCAGCACACCATCTCCCCCTTGTTCAAAATCCAATAATTTTTGCTTATGAACACTTGCCTTCAAATAAAAGAAATTAGATCTTGTTCTTTCTTCTCTTTCACCTTTAACACTAAGGACGACTCGTCCCCATTTGTCACTACCATAACTCTTTCTATGGAATCCATAACTCGTACTCCAAAATGTGCAAGTCTATGCACATCTTTAGCTAACTCTCTCTTTCCTTCTTCAATATTACAAGTACTCCCTATGGATAACCTTCTTAAGGAATCAAGAACCACATTAGCCTTACCTAGTTGGTAAAGAATACACATGTCACAATCCTTAAGTAACTCCAACCAGCTCTTCTGTCTGAGATTGAGCTCTTTCTAAGTAAACACATATTGGAGGCTCATGTGGTCGATGAATATATAAACATGAATCCATCAAAGTTGTGGTGCCATATCCTCAAAGCAAACACTACTGCAATCAATTCTAAGTCATGAGTTAGATAATTCTTCTCATAGACCTTCAACTGTCTAGAGGCATAAGCTATAACTTTGCAATCCTACATGAACACACATACCAAGCCAACTTTTGATGCATCAAAATACACCACAAAACCTTGAGTATCCTTTTGTAAAGTTAAAATTGGAACGGTAGTCAATCTCTTTTTCAACTCCTGAAAGATTTTCTCACAAGTTTCAGAACATTGAAACTTGACTATCTTCTGAGTTAACTTCTTCAAAGGAGACGAGATAGATGAAAACCCTTTAACGAATCTCCTACAATAGCCAGCCATGACCAAGAAACTCCTTATATCTGTTGATGATGTGGGTATAGTCCAACTATGAACTACTTCAATCTTCTGAGTTTCAACTCTAATCCAATCACCAGAAATAATGTGACTAGAAATGCCAAAGACCTAAGGAAAAAATGACACTTGGATACCTTGGCATATAACTCATTATCCTTTAAAATGTGCAGATTAATCCTAAGGTGACTAGCAAGATCTTCTTCATTCCTTGAATAAACTAGTATGTCATCAATGAAAATGATGCCAAATAAATCTAAATAAGGTTTGAAAACTATGTTCATAAGATCCATGAACGACGTGGGTGCCTTTTTCAAACAAAAGGACATAACTAAAAATTCATAATACCTATATCTCATTCTGTAAATTGTCTTTGGAATATCACATTCTCTCACTTTCAATTGATGATAGCCTTATCTGAGGAAGTTGATCGAGAACATCATCTATCCTTGGGATATGATATTTATTGTTGATGGTCACCTTATTCAGTTGGTGCTAATCTATAAACATCCTAAAAGGGAACGATTCGTCTTCCTCAGAAATAAGACTCGAGCTCCCCAAGTTGAGAAACTTGGTCGAATGAAGCCTTTAGCTAACAAATGTTTCAATTGTTCTATAAACTCTATTAACTTTTATGGTACCATTTTGTATAGAGGAATAGAGATAGGATGAGTATCTGAGATGATGTTTATGCCAAAGTCTATCTCTCTTTTCGGAGGGACTTCGGGTAGATCATCATGAACGACTTCTGGAAACTCTTTTTCTATTGGAACTGATTTAAGACAGGGTACCTCAACACTTTAGTAATTAACTCAAACTAAGTAATAAATGTAATGCTTTGAAACTAACTTTCTCACCTTAAGGTATGAATGAAATGACCCTTAGGCACTGCTGAACTACTAGTCCACTCTATTAATGGCTCATTAGGAATTTTGAATTTGACTACTCGAGTTCTGCAATCTATTGATGCATCATAGGCATGGAGAAAGTCCATACCTAAAATGAAATCAAAATCTACCATGTCTAATGTTATTAAATCATCCATGGTACTATTATGATTGATAGGAAATATGACAATCATGATAGATTCTTATCGCTAGAATAGAATCCCCAACAAGTGTAGAAACACAGAAGGATTCACAAAGTTTGTCAGGAAGAATCTAAAACTAATTTTCAACATAAGGAGTTACAAAAGATAAAAATTTTCCTGGGTCTAACAAAGTATAAACATTAAAATTAAAAACTTTTATCATACCCGTGAAAACATCTGGGAGTTGTCTTTTTCTTGGAGTATAGTGATTGCATCGAGACGATTTGCCCCTTCGCCAATACCAGAAGTGGATCCTCTACGTGCAGCCTTGTCTTGTGGAACAACTGATGAAGATTGAACTCTATTGTTAGGATTTCCCCCACCTTGCTTATTGTTATATAACTCCTTCATGAAGTGACCCTCTTGACCACACTTGAAAAATGTATGGCCATCAATACATTTACCAGGGTGGGCTTTACCACACCTACCACATGCAGAAGCCCAACTACCTACTTGTGCCATACTACCCTAAGATTGGGATGGCCTAGCCTTGAAGTTTTGTGAATTCTTGCCATTATACTCACCTATATTTCTAGGTGCCGGTGCACAAGAATATGATGGTTCATGCCCCTTTGATTTTTTAAATTATGGTTTACTTGAGTCACCTTTCTACTTCCCAAACTCATTCACAGTCAGCGCTTTCTTATTTCTGTATTCCTCTTTGTCCCTCATCTTCTCCTCTTCAACTTGTTGCACATAGGCCATAAGCCTTGATAAGTCCATGTCACCAATAAACATTGCAACCCTACCTTAATTTCTTGAAGTACAACCCAAACCGATAACAAACAAGATCATTAAGATCTTCATGTCCTTCACTATCTCTAGAGCATAGAGAGACAGTTTGGTGAACTTCAACTCATACTCACGAGCACCCATGGAATCCTATTTAAAATTGAGGAAATCTCGTACCTTTAGTTCTTTCAATTCTCGAGGGAAGAACCTCCCTAAGAAGGCTTCTTCAAACAAAGCCCAACATGGATGTGATGCATCCTGAGCTCTACCCTCCTTCCATTGGTCAAACAAAGTTCTAGTCACACTCTTCAGTTGATATACAACTAATTCAACCCTCTCAGTATTAACCACACGCAATACCTCAAACACTTTCTTCAATTCTTCCACAAAGATCTCCAGATCGTCAGTAATGCTTGCTCCGGTGAAGCTGGGAGGGTTCATTCTCAAAAACTCACGAACACTTGAGGTTTTAGCCCCTTCTTGTCAAGCTACTCTTAGTTGCCGATTTGGTTTGTAACTACTTGACTTAACAACTAGATAACTTCTTGGAGTTCGGTGTTGGTAACCTGTCCTTAGGGTTGCACATCTGGTGCATTAGGTGACTCATGTTCCTGAGCTTCAACACTTCTCCTAGCTGGATGGCCTCTTACTTCTCTTCATGGATTCTTAAACATGTGTAAGAACGAATTAGAGAGAAATCTTTTTAGATATAAACTCTAACACACAAAAAGGATTTGGGAAATAAGTGAGCATTCCGAAATGTCGCAGCCTCTTACTTATAGACGTGGCCCACTTACAACGAGTACTAAGACTCTCGACATGACTTTATAGTATCCCTAGTACTCTTGATCTCTTGGATCTGATACCAAGTTTGTCAAGCATGGAGGCTACACCTTAGACGTGGACGGGCTATGATATAAAGCATGCTCATAAAATAACATAAATGATTATCTTGGCCACAATTGAACTAAGTCTCAACACTTGAACATATGAAATATAAGATCAATTAGACTCCAAAACTGAACTACTAATTGTATATTTGTCTATGAAGCCTCTAATAACTGAGAGGGATGTAATGTAGACTCCACAACATCCTAAAGGACTAAGCTAGAAAAAAACAAATAAAGGGATGTCCTCTAGAATGCAAGATGGCTCACCAAGTAACGGCAGAGTGCTCAACTAGATCAACGGTACGCTCCATACTGATCCTGGATACCTCCATCTGCATCATAAAATGATGCAGGCCAATTGGCATCACTATATTGACTGTACTAGTATATGAGTTGGAATACTAAACACATGTGTAACGCTTGAAATGGATTAAGGATGAACTTACCATGGCTCTGCTTTACTCAAAGATAACAACTCAAAAAATTAATAGACATATGAAATATCTATATATATCTATTTCTCTCTCTCTCTCTCTCTCTCTCTCTCTCTCTCTCTTTTTATATATATATAAAAAGAGAGAGAGAGAGAGATATATATATATATATATCTCTCTCTCTCTCTCTCTCTCTCTCTCTCTCTCTCTCTCTCTCTCTCTCTCTCTCTCTCTCTCTCTCTCTCTCTCTCTCTCTCTCTCTCTCTCTCTCTCTCTCTCTCTCTCTCTCTCTCTCTCTCTCTCTCTCTCTCTCTCTCTCTCTCTCTCTCTCTCTCTCTCTCTCTCTCTCTCTCTCTCTCTCTCTCTCTCTCTCTCTCTCTCTCTCTCTCTCTCTCTCTCTCTCTCTCTCTCTCTCTCTCTCTCTCTCTCTCTCTCTCTCTCTCTCTCTCTCTCTCTCTCTCTCTCTCTCTCTCTCTCTCTCTCTCTCTCTCTCTCTCTCTCTCTCTCTCTCTCTCTCTCTCTCTCTCTCTCTCTCTCTCTCTCTCTCTCTCTCTCTCTCTCTCTCTCTCTCTCTCTCTCTCTCTCTCTCTCTCTCTCTCTCTCTCTCTCTCTCTCTCTCTCTCTCTCTCTCTCTCTCTCTCTCTCTCTCTCTCTCTCTCTCTCTCTCTCTCTCTCTCTCTCTCTCTCTCTCTCTCTCTCTCTCTCTCTCTCTCTCTCTCTCTCTCTCTCTCTCTCTCTCTCTCTCTCTCTCTCTCTCTCTCTCTCTCTCTCTCTCTCTCTCTCTCTCTCTCTCTCTCTCTCTCTCTCTCTCTCTCTCTCTCTCTCTCTCTCTCTCTCTCTCTCTCTCTCTCTCTCTCTCTCTCTCTCTCTCTCTCTCTCTCTCTCTCTCTCTCTCTCTCTCTCTCTCTCTCTCTCTCTCTCTCTCTCTCTCTCTCTCTCTCTCTCTCTCTCTCTCTCTCTCTCTCTCTCTCTCTCTCTCTCTCTCTCTCTCTCTCTCTCTCTCTCTCTCTCTCTCTCTCTCTCTCTCTCTCTCTCTCTCTCTCTCTCTCTCTCTCTCTCTCTCTCTCTCTCTCTCTCTCTCTCTCTCTCTCTCTCTCTCTCTCTCTCTCTCTCTCTCTCTCTCTCTCTCTCTCTCTCTCTCTCTCTCTCTCTCTCTCTCTCTCTCTCTCTCTCTCTCTCTCTCTCTCTCTCTCTCTCTCTCTCTCTCTCTCTCTCTCTCTCTCTCTCTCTCTCTCTCTCTCTCTCTCTCTCTCTCTCTCTCTCTCTCTCTCTCTCTCTCTCTCTCTCTCTCTCTCTCTCTCTCTCTCTCTCTCTCTCTCTCTCTCTCTCTCTCTCTCTCTCTCTCTCTCTCTCTCTCTCTCTCTCTCTCTCTCTCTCTCTCTCTCTCTCTCTCTCTCTCTCTCTCTCTCTCTCTCTCTCTCTCTCTCTCTCTCTCTCTCTCTCTCTCTCTCTCTCTCTCTCTCTCTCTCTCTCTCTCTCTCTCTCTCTCTCTCTCTCTCTCTCTCTCTCTCTCTCTCTCTCTCTCTCTCTCTCTCTCTCTCTCTCTCTCTCTCTCTCTCTCTCTCTCTCTCTCTCTCTCTCTCTCTCTCTCTCTCTCTCTCTCTCTCTCTCTCTCTCTCTCTCTCTCTCTCTCTCTCTCTCTCTCTCTCTCTCTCTCTCTCTCTCTCTCTCTCTCTCTCTCTCTCTCTCTCTCTCTCTCTCTCTCTCTCTCTCTCTCTCTCTCTCTCTCTCTCTCTCTCTCTCTCTCTCTCTCTCTCTCTCTCTCTCTCTCTCTCTCTCTCTCTCTCTCTCTCTCTCTCTCTCTCTCTCTCTCTCTCTCTCTCTCTCTCTCTCTCTCTCTCTCTCTCTCTCTCTCTCTCTCTCTCTCTCTCTCTCTCTCTCTCTCTCTCTCTCTCTCTCTCTCTCTCTCTCTCTCTCTCTCTCTCTCTCTCTCTCTCTCTCTCTCTCTCTCTCTCTCTCTCTCTCTCTCTCTCTCTCTCTCTCTCTCTCTCTCTCTCTCTCTCTCTCTCTCTCTCTCTCTCTCTCTCTCTCTCTCTCTCTCTCTCTCTCTCTCTCTCTCTCTCTCTCTCTCTCTCTCTCTCTCTCTCTCTCTCTCTCTCTCTCTTTTTATATATATATAAAATCATAAAACAGTGTATACACTTATATATGAAAGTAATTATATATCTGTTGGAGATTCTCTAACCGAAAACCATCACTTAAGCCTAAGTGATGATACATTATTTTACCTTATGGCGCCGCTGACCATCTTCTATCTTGTCATCTGTATAGGACCTTACCTAACTTAGTGGATCAACTAGCTTTACTTACGTGATAAACTAAAAATTATGACCCGTTAACACCCATGGTGGATTCATGGTTTACATGGAGACTTGAGTTAATATGAACTCTCATCCCCACATAAGCTCTCAATATTACTCTCAAAGTATAATTTAGCTCATACTTGTAACAAAACTTCCTTCCTTCGGGTTGAGATAATTTGTTGAACCCTTAGCTTTAGAAAGCTCCTTTTGGAACCAATGTTCTACTTTTTGTTCAAAACTCTTTAGGAACTCTTAGTTTCCTCTTACATAAATGTGAAAACAGTTAAAAAGACTTTTGGGAAATACTTAGTTCCCATATAGCCTGAGAAATGACTTAACTCTTACACTTTACTTGACTTGAAATTAATTCTTAGGGAATACTTTGTTCCCTTATACCTTTTTGAGAATTTAACTCAATTTTTTATTTTTTTCTCAACATGTAACATGACCTTAATCAAAATTTAAAATGATTTTTTAAGTCTCTCAGAAAACTTTAAGAACTTACATTGCCTTGCCTCTTAACTTTTAAACCTGACTGCTAATTTCTTTGACTTTCATCTTAACTTTCCTTGAATTTGATTATTGATTCAGAGATCATGATTTCATGTTTATGGATAATTTAATGTTGTTTTGATGTACTTTAGATTGTTGGAATCAACTATGAATGATAGGTACATCACTTAGTAACTAGTACAAAAATAGAGGGGAAAACGGGGTCTATAGGGGCTCTTAGCGCTCTGACGGGTGCGGAGCCCAGAGCCTGTCACACAGACACTGGTCTGAGGCTCTCTGGATGGTGCGGCGCTCTATGGTTTGCCAGACAGAGCCTTCCCTGAGGGACTCTGACAGGCACGGTGCCCCAGGGGTAACATACGCGACCTCTAATTTTTCTTCCTATTTTTTCATCTCTAATCCTCCGAAACTCAAATGGTTCTCACCCCAAACACTTAGGATCTTTAAATACCTCATTACCAATAGATTAGACAAAAAATGTCTGGAAACATGAATCAAATCTGCTAGAGTTACACTATAATTCAACCAACAAGAATTTCATAATTTTTCATCAAGAACTTCGATGTTCATCATACAAATAAACTCTGTCTTTCTGAATTGAATCTAATTGGGGTTTGGGTGAAAGGAATCAACACAGAACGATCTCACATACCTAGATAGGGATCACCCGGGTGAAATCCACACGACGATCTTTGCGTTCTTGGACAATTCTTGATCTTTCTCGTCTTTTCTCTTTTCTCTGAAACCATAACCGTTCATAATTTTTTATTAACTGAATAATGACTTGGTTTTTACCCCTAAATAACCCTTAAAACGAATTAGGAAACACTAGGTGAAAAGACAACATTGCCTTTACTGATATTCGGATTAGACCTTCCTCAGTGCAACAATCAAACTTTTGAATGACATATCTCGCTCATACGACATCGGATATGCTTAGACTTAGCGGCGTTGGAAAGATCTTCCCAAAGTCTTTCTAACCATATAAGGAACTCATCCAAATTATTCTTGAGATTGAAGTTATGGATGTTTGACAATGACTAAAACTCACTTTTGAAAGATGGAAATTTTCCAGATTTACCTACTTATTCCCAAAAATTATTATGCTTGGTTTCCAAGATTAATCTTAGCTAATTCATGTTGCGAGATGTTACAAGTTGGAACCATGACATAACCTTAATGAGTGCATGAGTGCTCACTTTCACTATTCACTAGTTTAGAAAAGGTTTCAATTGATTTACTAATTTAGACAACTCACAATATCATACATATTAAAAATGAAACAAAAAAAAACTTAATTTAATAAGAACTCCAAAATCTTTTATTTAACTCCAAAATCTTTTATTTTTTGATTTAAACAATCGTATAAGTGGATGATTCAATATTAACGACAACTGAGTTGATAACAAAGACAAGATTAATCATATAAAAGATTAGATCACTGGCTAAGTCTTCTCCCAGAATAACAAATATTTCAAGAACCCCAATTATAAACCCATGAAATTTATGTGTTCAAGAACTCTCCTTCTTTTCTGGCTCTGGGGAAGCATTTAAATCAAACTTGAAATGCTCGATCAAAGTAGCTCTTTTTGTTTCTTCTAGAACTTCCCGTACCGGCAACTTTATTGGTAGCTTTTGCTCCTCTGTGTGTTTATCTGGAGGTATTTATGAGCCGGGGTGCATAACATTATACATCAGTATTCATTTGTTTCTTACACATTCCATGCTTCTAAATCTTTATAGATATCTTTTAATGCCTCATAGCCATTTGATATGCCTTCAACATAATCAATTTGACGATTCTCTAGATTCATTTTTACAAATTTATCATTTATTTCTTCTATGCTTGTGGAAAACACATTGTTTTCCACAATTAAAGAGAAAAAATTGATAATTTTTTCAAAGTTAATGTAGAGGATGGCCAACATGATTATTCTTAAGGCAAATCAAATGGTTTTGAGGCACTGAAGATATGGATAATGTATTTACACAAATTTTATGAGAATAATGAATACAAATGTATATAATTATAAACATTGGATAAAAAACACCACATGAAAAATACATGGAGGAGTGAAGGTGACCATTAAGTTGCAGGTAGAGAATGATAAAGAACAAATAAGGAGGTGTTATTTTGGCCCACTATCTCAAATTTGATTCATTTTTGTCTTTGAGACAAAAGAGGAGAGTTTTTAAACATATACCTATTATGGATTTGGTGATTGGTACTCTTGAATTGGAGAATACCTTACCAATCTTCTAATTCGTTCAATCATTGTTTCTGTTATCAGCTCATCCGTTTATACGAGATTTTACACCATAAAATTTAAGGTTGTGATGTTCTTTTGTTATTAAGTAAATTTTTTTTGTACAACTAGCTCCTGTATACAAAAATTTGATGTTTGTGTTGTTGTGAAACTCTTATGTTTGAATGAACAAGTTAAATAATGGTAATATTTGGACGGGTTGTATTATAACCCATTCTTATCATACTTTTATCTAGTGCATATCAATACAACAATTTTTTTGCTTTGATTGGACAATGACTCGTTTATTGATTCAATCCATTTTAACTTGCCAAATTCTGTCCAATTTGCTAGCTTGGTTAACCAGTAGTTTCATACATTTGCAACCTCAACGTCCACTATGCGTAGATATATTTTTATGTGGAGATTGTAATGCACAGATTGTGTATCAAGCAAATTAATAATGAAGGAATCATTATTTTGTGTTTAATAGTTTAGAAATTCTTATACATTAATTAATTTCTTTGAAAGAATATTTTTGTGTTTGAGTAATTATTATCTGCATTACTAATGCAACTTTTTTATTCTACATTCTAATCAACGTAAAATAATAATAATTGTTAATTGATGTTTACTATCTCAAGCTTTTTCGACTTAAAGGATTCGTGTGGAATCATTGAAATGCTTTACTAATCTCAAGGACTTCATGGGTAGCATGTAATAGTCCCATTATTAGGAATATAATTTCAAAATGAATTAGGAACTCAGTACTCAAGACGTATAACTTGGAGATACTACTCCTCTCAATGATACTCTATTTATGGAATTCATGAAAAAGTTATGGGCATGAACAACTCAACTAGATCAGTAACTAAATGGAACACATGTGGTAAAATGTAACGCACCAATCTCCCTAAAGTTGGATCATTACAGAACATTAATTAGTTGTAACACCCCGGAAAATTTTTGAGCTAAGTCTTGAACCATCCTTTGTAGTGAGTAAGTTTTTCCAAGGAATTTAAATTTCTTAAGTATTAACATCAATTGATTTAGCACCTTGAGTTCTAAACAAAGCTAAATTGGGAATAACTAAAATATGAAATTTCGAGAGTTAAGCAAAGTATGAATTTTGGATAAACTTGAATGACCATACCTCCTTGCATAAGATCAGTTAGGTGTTGTATAATCTAGAATGGAAATCTATTTGAATTATCTTTCCAACTCTGTGGAGGTTGCTAAGTTCCGAGTTTGGATGAATGAGATATGACCTTTTAAAGTTACTGAGAGGTCTGTGGTCTTTTCCTCACCCAATAAGATCTAATTCGTTTTTTAGTAAGGTTTTAAGGGTCTAAAACTATTAGGTTCAGTTTTATAATCTTAATATATATCCAGGGTTTAAGTTGATAGTTCAAGAAGAGAAAAGAAGACAAAAGACGAGAAAAGAGGAGCAAAGTGGAGATCATCAAGCGTTCGTCGAGATTCGTGCATCTTGTTGCATAATTTCGCCATGAATTTAATCCCTAAAACATATATAAGATTCCATGGTGTTGGGTTTGTTCATGCACACGTCAAACATGTTATTATCAGTGTAATTTCATTCTCAAAAATAAAGAATTTTTTTATTTTTTTATAGGTTTTCTTATGGTTCATAATAAAACTTGTCTGGTACGGGGTTTTGATGATTTCTTTAGATTAAAGTGATTGTTAGGGGTGTTGTTTAGAGTATATCAGTTTGTACATAGGTTGGGTATTTTAATCTAAGGAAAATTTGAGAAAAAAATCGATTAAAAGTGATTTAGGGTAAGAAAATGAGAGCCAAAATTCGTCGAAACTTTGCCCGTGGGGAGGCTGGCACAGCGCGCCCCAGATTCCCCAAAGGGGTTGGGGCAGTGTTCCTATTTGTTGTCTTTAGATTCAAGTGCTTGCTCCCCGCGCCGGAAATGAGCAAGGGTCGCATTCCTGTACTCCTTCTCAGTCGATTGTCCCGTTTGAGCCCATTTTAAGTATACCTTCACTCCCTTTCATTCTAATCACTCTAAACTACTTCAAAAAACATAGAAATAATTGATAACATGATCATAACATTGATTTAATAATTCAAATTCAATGTAAGAGTAAGAGTTAAGTCTTCAGAGTTCTTTCGATCATTTTGAGAAAGTCTCTTTGAGTCCTTTAAAGGAGTATTCTACAATTTATAATAATTATTCTCAAGACTCGAGTAAGTGAGAAAGAAAGTGAGATGATCTTACTCATGAGTCTAAAATATTACCTAGATCCTTCTTATCATGAACCATAACTCTTGAATTCATAATTCACATTCAAGCGAGAGACAAGAGTAATGTTCAAGAAAGCCTTTGAATTCAATTGTTAATCCTTTGAGATTAACTATTGATTTGAACTATATTTTGAGGAATTAAATCAGATAATGAGAAGAATCATATACATAAGTTATATATATTTGTGTAGAACTTCAACTAGAGTTGTTTCATGCCCATAATTAGTATGAACTTCGTAAGTTGAACATATTTCAAAGAAGTGGTATATCCCAGTTCTAACCCTTTAAGTGTTGAGTTCCAAATCCCTCTTTTTGAGATTAATTCCTAGTCTTGCACATTGTTTTATTTATGAAATTCTTTTCTTGATTAATAAACCATTAAATTTAAAAATGGTAGTAGTTTGGCAGGTTTTGTTATAACCCATTTTTTCTCAGATTTTTATCTAACCCACTATGATCCAAAAACAAATTTGGGTTGGATTGGACAATGGCTCATTTATTGATTCATTTCATTTTGACGGTCCAAACATACAATTTTCCAGCTTGCTAAACCAATAATTTACATTTGCAACCTCAATAAACACTGTGGTATAATATTTTGTTTTGTGGAGACTATAGAATATAATGCATGGATTGTTTATAAGGTAAATTATTAATGAAGTGATTGTTTTTCTGTGATTAATTGTTTAGTGATTGTTATACATTAATTCATTAGTAGGAAAGAATATTGTTGTCTTTAAACAATTATTATCTACATTGCTAATGAAAGTTTTTTTTATTTCGAAACTGGTAAGACTATTATTCAACATTAAGGGCATGCTAGATTATGTATATATTTTTGTTCCACATTCTAATCAGCATAAAATACTACTTATATTTTTTACTATTCATAGCTACATTATATAATTAATGGGGCAATTATAATAATTAATTTAGTTTGTGATTAAAAGAAAATAGCATTGAAATTAGTAATGGGTTAGTTTCAAGACTTTTTTAATTAGTCATGTATATAACTAGGATAGTAAATAAAATTTAGTAAAGTACTTTATCATTCTAAAAAAATAATTTGTAGAAAAGAAAAGAGAGAGAAAGAGAACACTAGGAAGACAGACACTTACGGAACCGAAAATGGGAGAGGAAAAGATCAAAAATTCGGTAAATCAATACCTCTCTAAATATTGTTTTTATTTTATGGGTTGGATAACATTATTATACTATATAAGAGAGAATGAAATTGCCGACGTTAATATGAAAATTGGATTGATGGACGGGAATGTGTTACTATTATTTCTTTTAACAATATGTTTGAGGTTTTTAGTTGGGCGATGATTGACAAAGATTGTCATTAGATAAATTAATAATTATGTTTGAGGTACGTAGTATATCATTCTTCGTAAATACTTTAGGTTAGGCAAACCTTGTTTCTATAAGTAGGTGATTTCAATATTTAAATATTATTATTTTATCATCATATTATAAAATAAATTTTGATATAGTGAGATAGATAATTAAATATAAGGTATATTTTATTATATGAATTGTACTAGAGTTATGTTATTTTGACGAATAGAGACTAAACCCTAGGCTTTTGAACATTTAAAAACTATTGAGACTTGATTTATTAGTTGATATCACAATTTAGAAAATTTATTATGGACTTCGGTGAGTTTTTAGTAGAGGCTAGATATATAATAATATGTATGTCTACGAACTCGTTTGCTTATGCATAATGTATACTATATATATTCTAAATGTTCTGATGCATTGAGGAAAGGACAATGTAAATTCTTCGGTCAATGTATGTTCTGATTTATTCTATATGATAAAGACTCTTAATAGTGATTGATACACATTGAGTGATACTATGAACTTAATTGTGGTGGTTTGGATGATCATCTATTTGTGATTGGTCTGTAATCACAAACCGCTAAATTTGTAAGGTTGAACTTATTCTATTAAAGTGATTATTTGAATAAAGAAGATTTTGTCAAATAGTGTGAATGAAGTGGAAAGTGATGAAAAAATGATGATTTAACTGTGTTGTTCTATCGGTTGCCACGAGGCATCACGATAGTTAAATCATCATTATTTTCACCACTTAAAACTTCATTAACACTTTCACCAAGCCTTCTTTATTCACGATATGATTTAAAAAAATATGTTCAACATTATTGTTTTTTCAGTTTGGAATTACTCACCAATCAGAAACAACACATAAATCATCTAAAGCACAACAATTACTGACATAGAAATATTCACAGAATTACTCAATGACTATAACCTACCATAATTAAAGTAAAGCACGATAATTTCCTAATTTATTTTCTTTCCTTAATGCCTTAGAACGCTCGAATTTATCAAGTATACAATATTCATAAGCAAACATGTCTGTAGGCATCCATATTACTATATATTTAGCCTAACAAAAGAATTACATTGCTGGGTTCTGAATTATGAATGAATCTATACTAAAATATGATAAAAGCCATGACGAACTTTTTTAGAGCATTAATTAACTAATTTATAATAATCTACTGAAGTTCTTCAATCCCTAGGTCTAGTAAATAATAAAGGAAAAAACAATCAGACTGAATTTTAAGGACCTAATGGGCGAAAGGAACCCACTAGTGAAATCCCACATACCTAGTCACGAATTCCTCGGAGAAATCTTTCAATCTCCTTCTTTTATTTATGCTCTAAATTTCTTTTTTGTGAATGATCTTATTTAAGTAAGTTCTAGTTATGTTTATAGACTAAGATTAAAAAAAACATATTTTAGGGTCAAAACAACGCAGTTTAGGGGGCCAAAGAAATAAGAAAACACCAAAATAACCATACTAAAAATCTAACAAGGGCTGACGATGACAACTTCCACGGAGCGTGAAGTGGGTTGTGGTCCTTGGTCCAGTGGACTCTTACTTCTAGGGGACTATTCACGGGCCCTACCACGGACCATTCGAAGGACCATGGACCCTGAAGGTCCTCGTGGTCCTCACATGGTCTTGTGGTGCGAAATTCTGGTTTACGGGCCATCCAATGGCCCGTGTGAAGGACAACGAACCTTGAAAGTCCTCGTGGTCCTTATTTGGGCATGAGGGCCTAGAGTCTAACTAAGGGGGGGCGACTGCCTATTCTTGAGGGGTTCCCCCATGGACAGTGATCAAGAGCACGGACTGTGAAGAGTCCCATGGTGTGGTGACAGGGCGTGGGTTATCCCAACTCCCCACCATGGGCAGATCAACAGACCGTGGTCCATGTCATGGTCTATGAACCTTGCCGTGGTTCACTGCTTAAATTTTGGAATTTTTTTTCGAGGTGTTACAATTAATTAAGATACTACTATTTGGGTGTTAATAATTTGAAGATTATTATACTTTAATTAATTATATATTTAATTAAATACTATGATAGAATATTGTTTTCTAAAATAATTACTATCTACATTGCTAATGCACATTTTTTAATTTTAAAACATATAAGATTGTGTTGTTCAACATAAAAGGCATGCTAGCTAATGCATATATTTTTATTCAACATTCTAAACAGCATAAGATAATAGTTATTTTTTGGACTATTGGTAACTACAATTGTATAAATAATGGGGTTATTATAATAATTAATTTTGTTTGTGGTTAAACGAAAAATAACGTTGAAATTAGTAGTGGATCACTTTCACCACTTTTATAATTAGGCATGTATAATAATTAAGGTATTAAATAATCTTTATAAAATTCTAAAATAATAATATGTAGAAAAGAAAATAAAGAAAATAAAAAGAGAATAATCGAAATACAGAAACTTACCGAGCGGACAAACGGAGAGGAAAAGATCGAGAATTTGGTAAATCAATGCATCTCTAAATCATTTTTTTATTTTTATGGGTTTGATATTGTTATTATTATTATTATTATTATATTATTATTATTATTATTATTATTATTATTATTATTATTAATATTATTATTATTATTATTATATTAGATAAAAAAAAGAATGAAATTGCCGACGTAAATAAGAAAATTGGATTAACAAACGGTAATGTGTTACTATTATGCCTTTTACCAATATATGGGAGGGTGTCAGTTGGGTGATGATTGACAATGTTTGCCATCAGATAATTCAATAATTAAGGTTGAGTTGTGTAGTATATCATTCTTTGTGAATAGCTTAGGTTAGGAAGATTGTGCTTCTATATCTAAGTGACTTCATTTTTTCAATATTATTATTTTGTTATCGTATTATAAAATAAATTTTTATTTAGTTAGATACATAATTAAACATTAGGTGTATTTTATTATATGAGTTCCATTAGAGTTATGTTTTTTGGATGAATTGAGACTAAACCCTAGCCTTGAATATTTAAGAACAAATAAAACTTGATAAATTATTTGATATCTTAAAATTTTGATTATGGATTTGGGTATGTTATTAGTATAGGCTAAATATATATTCATAAGGATGTCTATAAACTAGTTTACTATGAATATTGTATACTGCATTGAATGGCAACGTTCTGATGCATTTAGGAAAGGAAAAACATTGGAAGATTAGCTTGCTTGACTTTTGTACTTTAGTGAATGTAGGTTATGATTTATTTTATGTGATAGAGGGAATATTTATAGTGATTGGTACTCATTCAGTAATTCTATGAAATTTTCTTTGTACTTAGATGTTGTGGTTTGGATAATCATGTGTTATTTGTGATTGGTTTATAATCACAAGACTATGAAATAAATAAAATTGAACTTATTATATTATTGTGATCCCTTGAATAAAAAAGAACTTGTGAAATAGTATTCTTGTATTACTACCCAACCCAACGGACCGTGTGGGCACCTACATGAACACCTACGAAGGATAACCCTAATATCCTAATAGTAAAATCATCCTGAAATTTATAAAGACGGAATAACAAAGTTAAGGAGATATAATAAATAACACCTTTTTAAGTACACTCTTTCATAACTTGTAAAATAATTCAATAACCCCAAGGACCTAGTCTAAAAGGTACAAGAGATACTACGAGTAACAAAGGAACTAATAACAAACATACACAACTCCCACCATGTGGAAGGACGGACCAAAGCTAGTGGAGGATTCTTCATTTTCACCTAATGACACATCACCGTTCCTGCATCCAAATTATGTCCAAAAAGACATAGCAAGAGTAGTATGAGTAGAACCAGACGTACTCGTCGGCGTCATTGGTTAATCCGACATCAACCTCATTATATAAGAAAAAAATAATTGGTTCATGCATAGACCACTCGTTTAACCACCCTTACCCTTTCTTAGAATACCTTAAATTTACCGAATTCTCTTATCACTAACTGTTTTCATTCCCAACCTCTAACACTTTTTGTTATATTAAATCATTGTTTAAACATGCTAACCGCATTTGATAATCCCAAAAACCGTTAATATCCCTTCCTACTAATGAATTATGCCACACTCTTTGATTATTGTCACCTTAGGGAGATGGATCTTGAGTGGCAGCAGGATGCTTCAGTGGAGCCTGTAAAATGGGATCAGGTTTACTGGGCTACGATAGAGGGCATCACTAGTACTTACTGGTCGTCGGATTCTAAGAGGTGGCTTCACCTGGTATTTAGGAGGATTCACCTGTAAGGCAACTGCACAGATGTTACCTTTCCTCAGGATCTGGTGGTGGCGTGCGCTATCCAGGGCAATCAACTTAATTTGGCGGCGCAGATTATCTCTGAGCGGAAGATGTTCTACCGAGGTAAAAAGAAAGCATGCGTCATTCCTTGTCTGATCAGTGCCCTATGAAAGTGGTCAGGAGTGCCATTGTTTGATGTTGACGAGGTATCACCCATGGATCCCCCTATTCACCCTTTTTTGGTTCGTAAAATTTCTACTTCTAAGGGAAAGAGGAAGAGGAAGAGCAAGGCTAGCAGAAGTAGGGAAACCGTAGTGTCGTATGACGAGTACCCACTCTCAGGTGCACGGGTTGAGGTGGACTTGGCGGCTATCAAGGAAAGGATAGGGATCCCAAACACTGATTTTACATCGGTCCAACCCAGCATAGCCCTAAAGGTCGAGATGCTCCGCCGCCATCTGTGCAAGGAGAGAAGGAAGGATGTGGTTAGACATCGCTTTATTCTATGAATGAGGAAGACGGTAAGGCCATATTCACTTGTGTAGCATTTGACAAGGCTCTTTTTATGCTCGAGCCACCATATATCAGGGATTTCCATATGATGAATGTAAGACCCCCAAAATGAGTTAGTGCGTATAGAGCCTCACTTGTGCCTATTATCTTGTTAACATGTTAATACAATGCTTTAAAGTATGCTTGGGTGATTTGAGGTCATTTGGAAGTTATATGTCAAGGGATTACCACGATGTTCGATGACTAGTCACCTAAGGGTTTTTACATGTTTTTATGTGATTATGTGTGTGTCATGAGATTATAAATTCCATATATGAATAAAAAAAATTTTTATAGTCATTATTTTTGGAGGTCAAACGTCCAAGAAGGTCCAATATATTCGAAAGTTAGCCCTTGAGACGTTCATGTGTGACTTCAGTGTGCCTTGCATTTTTGGATGTGTTTTACATATTCATTTTGGGTGAAACTTTCATGTATGTTCTAAAACATGTTAAGTTTTATATTCACGTTGGAAACGCCTGGGTAAGACTTCTCAAGATCCCCACAAAAGGGCCCACAAGAAGGACCCAAAGGCTGTCGAATGCCTTGGCAATGTCAATCGACTGAATCAAACAACCCCCTGTTTCTTGACAAATGGCCCGTTTATGGTGAAGTTGTCTATGGTAAGTTGGCCTGGATAAGTTTCATCCAATGAACAGCCCATGACCAAATCAGCTGAAGCCACAGATGGCCTATCGATGTAACTACTAGGCGTCAATGGTAGACGTCGAAGGTGGCATGCGATTGCTGCCTCGCGACTACTTTATTTGAGGGGTGAATGGGGAATTTTCCCCAAGTCCTAAACTGACTATAATAGGTTTATTAGGTTATTTTTGGGTGTATTTAAGTTATCGAAAACGTTATACACCCATTCCAAATCCCTTCTACACAAATTAGACTTTGCCTTAAAAAATATTCTCTCTAGAACCTCCATTGAAAGTGAAGCTCAAGAACAGCTTGGAGATTATAATTCCATGGATTATTCATCAACTTTTAGATGTTTTAATCTATATTAAAGTATGATTATCCTTCATGTCTAGTTATCCTTCCATTTAGAGAGTTAATCTCAATGTTTTCAAAGATATTTCATGATCGAATTTCAATTTTTCAGTCTAGCCATTGGATCTTTCTCAAAACATTTTGAAAGGTTTAATAATGATGAGTTGATTATAATTTATTGGTTTCAACATGTAATTTAATCCAATAGTATTGTGAACCCATGTCCCTTCCCAAACTCGATTTAGCGTAGGCATGGACATTGTGATCATGGGTTGTTATTGGTTGAATTGGGATTCTATTATGTTGAATTTCCCATGCCTACTATTTATTATGTATATTGATGGTGAAGTTTTGATAAATGATCAATGTGGATCAATATATGAAGATTTTGAATATGTATAGCCTATGTCTCTATGTGTTCACTATAACATTGACCTTCTAATGTATGATGTGGAATTCGATCATGTTAAGTTGATTGTAGCTACGGCCTTAGGTTAATATCATGGTTAAATGATATATATGAATCTCGTATGATAAAAGTAATGAAGGATTGACATGAATTGATCTAGGTTCTTCTAGTATACATATTGATAATACCATGTATGTAATGTGATCTAGATTTTAGGTTAGATGAAGCATGATTCCTTTTGAGTAATGATCTTTTTAGCTACTGCCTAACATGTACATTATTGTTAAAATATGAATCATGATCAAGGCTTTAAGGAATTACTAGCAGCGCCTATGTTCTCTACTCCCTATTGAATTGATAGTTTAATGCCTATTTTTGTATCTTGATCTTTTTGGTATTTAAGAATGATTTTATGTTATGTATATGTTTAGATGCTGACCTATATTGATACTATTAATGAAAAATGATTTATGATCCATGCAAGTTAAATTGGTTAATAGTCAATGTCCTTCTACCTTCTAGTATGTTAGTGATGTGTTGTAATAGTTTGTAGCATGAGCTTCTACTAGCTTATGCATGACTTCATATATGATTATTGTAAATTAGCTACTGCCTTATACTTAAATTGTTTATTAAAGAGTAGTAATGGTTAATGCTGACAAAAGGCTACAGGATTGGTAAGAATTGCTCTACTCTTTTACTTCTCTAATTCTCTATAGTATTGTTGATGAACCCTTGTATGACATTGTGTGGTATGGTCCACTTATTGTGGAGGTGTTTACTTTATTGTCATTATATATGTGTTGACATGGCCTTGAAGCAAAATTGATGAATATATGAATGTGTGGTTATGATGTTCACCTTATGTGTAACTTGTACCTAGTCTTCTACTCTAGTTGTGAATCTATGTTATGTTACTATTGTTATAAGCATGAGAATAATTATGCTAGGGTTATGTGTAGATGCTGCCATTATTAAATATTAAGGAATGATGACCCCTACTTATATATTTCCATGTGAATGCATGAATAGCAAAAGTTTGGAGTCTTAAGTGTAATATGAAGTTGCTTTGTCTACTATACTATTATGTGTTGTGTGGTCTATGCTTGGTTTTGGATTGTGGTCCTAAGAGGGTTGCTGCCCCAGTGTTTTATTGATAGCCATTATGTGATCATATTGACCAATGTACACACTATATCACTTCACATGCATGCTTAAAAGTAATAAAAGATCATAGTATCAAATGGAAGGTTGTTCTCGTATTCACTAGTGTCTACTAATATGCATGTGAAGCTTATGTCAATGAAAGTATGATATATCTTTCCTTAACTAGGATGACTTGATAGGCTCTCTAGTATGGACAAAATTATGGGACCTTGTCTATGCATTGCACATATGTTCCTTGATAGGATAGTTCCTAAGTATTGTCTTATATGTACATGGATATGAATGCATGAGTATGTTATGAACATGTCTTATATGATATATTGTGAACTATGTGTATGATGAAGTGTGATTATACCTAGTGTCTAAATGTTTATATATGAAAGCATGGCTCAGATAGTTACACTTGTACACTTATGGATGAATGAAGTAACGTATGAACATGCGTGGTCTAAAGGTGTTATATGAAAGGTTTCCTCACATGTATGTACACACACAAGTATGAGGATCTAGTCAATAGAGGAGCTCTTGAAAGGTGCGCTTAAGAGATTCCTAAACTAGATAGATGCTTACATATGCTATGTCCATGTGAAAAGTATTCTCAAATGATATAGGTTGATGAAATGACTCTTCATCTATAACCTATGAGCTAAGCATATGGGGAGTAAATTTCATAAAGCCTATGTTTTTATAAATTAATGTAATAAAGGATTTTAATAAAGGTAACTTAGCTTAGAACCAAGTGAAATTAAAGTGAGGGGTGTCCTTTCCGATTGGAGGAAGGTAGGTAACTATAATCATCATGAGGTGGATAGCCTCATAGCCCAAGGGCATAGAGTTGATGTTTACATAATAACTCTAAGTACCATAATTATGTTTCCCCATAGGATCTAGCAAGTTATATCACCTAATATTCTATCATGATACTCATGTCTTACCTTGGCAAGTAAGACAACCTCTTTTGGTGTGAGGGGATGACACCATATTAAATGTTTGGCTTACATAGTGTTATTGTCGGCTAAGGTTATAGTTTCCGTAAAGTAAAATGGAAAATGGAAGTAAATGAGTAAGACCCTAATTAGGATTACCTAAGGGAGGTATTTTAGGATAGGTGGAAGTAATGAACCCACCTAGGCATTGCACAACTTGCTCCATAGGGGGTTCTTGGAAGGTGATCTAACGTGTATGATTATGGTTATGTCCTTATGCATGGCGTGATAGTATTTGTCTACCTCTTATGAATATGTGCATGGTATGAGTCTATGTTATGTGGTCTTATTCTTATATGCACTATGTTTGTCTTAATGACTATATGATGAAGGTCTTGTATTGACAAGAATGAAGTTGTCTTTATTTACATGTTGATGTATGATATAGAATGTTAGGCTTGTGGTCTTGTGATAGGCTTACTAAGTATGTGTGAGGTTGTGGGGATTCATATATAAGTTTTACTAGCATACTTAGAGTAGGATTATGAGTAAGGTCTTATAATGCATTGATGTGAAGTGAAGTTAGTATATGTGTAAGTAGATATAGTTTACTGTAATATTGTTATAATATTGGCTTAAATGTGTCGATCTTATATTATACTTCTATGACGATATATGATGACTTGTAAAGAATATCTGTATTGTTTCCTTGTGTCCTTAAGGTGATGTGTTGGACATAGTATCACTAGAGGGTTACTTGGGAGGTTAAAGTGTTAATAGAAGGAGTTTACTGTAAAGAACAAAAAGGTCATTGTAAAGTGACCCCCAACTATGGATTAAATTCTATGTGTGATCTTATATGATATTTGGCCTTTGATATTGTCTATATGAAGTATGTAAAAAAAAAAAAACTATTGTATAAACATTTTATGAAGATTTACTCAAAAAGGCATGAAGTATGATTTTCAAGAAATATCCCTTTTAAATGCATGTTTTTGCATGGTTTCCTTACTTAGTGCATCCTTGTACGAACTTCATTCATATCTACTTTTTACACAAAGTGTTGGTTTTGGATTCTTAAAGGATGTCTTTATGATGGAGGAGCTTGCTTTGTGTTTCCCAAGCAAAAGCAAAAGGAATCCATAAGATTCAATGATGTCCTATGTCAAGTTATGGTTTACTATAAAGTTTTTTAATATTATACTTATGTATCATGTCTTTAGGGTCGTGTCCCTAAAGTACTCTTATGATGTTAATTCTAGGATGACAAAAAGAGACTAGATTCTTTAACTATATATGACAATAGTGTATATATATATATATATATATATATATATATA
>NC_028637.1:43118274-43147193 GCF_001406875.1 Solanum pennellii | reverse complement strand
ATATAATAATGTTCGAGCGTATGATTTTCTAAGAAGTTTTTAAAAATCCACAAAATTTACCTATGACAATACGATGAATGATAACTATGGGCTAGTGTAAGATCTCGAAAAGGAAAAGTACGCCATTTTACTTCTAGGGTGTTCTCCCTGGATGTGACAAAAGTGATATTAGAGCATGAGGTTTATGAAAAAGGTTTTAGGTTCCAAAAGTCTCACATTGCCACATCTAGTAGAGTCTTGATTATTGTTGTGAATCGCTACAAATCTATGAGAGAGAGGGGTTATAGGACGATCTCATGTTGTGCCATAAAACTTAACTCTATAAGATCTCTCTCTTATGTTTTCTTGTCGGTGATATTTTTGATGTGATTTCTTGGATGAGGGTGTATCTCTATGCTTGATGGAGAAACTGTGGGTTTTGATGCTTATCTTGATTTTATAGTTTCATGAGTATATGTGAAGCTGAATTTTGCAATGATATGTTGATATGATATCCCTTGTGGCTATATATGAGACCTATGTGAAATAGTATGTTATGTTTGGAATTATATGTTATGATATAGTTAAAGCATGTTAGAAGTTGTTATCGTTAAAATGAATCTCTATTGGAATAGTGTGTTACTATATGACTTTGCATGATGATAGTCTTATGATAATGGTTAACTTGAAATACTTTGGAATATGTTAAATGATAAAGGTATGTTTCCGAAGTGTATGTGTTGAAATGCTTGAAATATTGCCATTTTTAATATGTGTGACCCTTCATGATTGTTTTACATGGACTGAAGTATTTGTATAGGATTGGTCTTAGAAGAAATAGTAGGATGTTATCTTTGAAGGGTGATGATGTTGATTTAGTTGACCTAGAAGTCACCTTACAGTATGGTTGAATGAAAAAGAAGAGTCGCTATAGTTAATTCTTCTCTATTGTTTCCCCTTATAATGTCTACCATGGTGTTTATTGTATTGATGAAAACACTATGTTGTTCAGTATTGCGATTGATCTTGATGATTGGGAAAAATTGCCTAGATGATAAGGTTTAGAATGCCTTGGTTGACTAACTATAATTCCTTCTAAAGTATTTATCACTTTTAAGTGATGAAAATGAAGGTTGTTAAGTTAAGATCATTTTAAGGTTGGGTTAAGATGCTCTTAATTGGGTTTACCCTAATATGGGGATGGTGGTGTGAGTAGTAAGGTTGTAGATATTTCTACCTTGTCCTTCTATTCCTACTTGAGTTTGAATCTAATAATTTTTAATAAGGTTGTTCATGATAGAAGTCTTGTCTAAAATATGAATTGCATGAACATTCACATGGTCGGTATGTCTTGATTGACATTATCTTAAAATATTTTGAAGATTCTAAAGTACTTGAAAAGAATTTTTGATTAACTTCATGGTTTTCTCATGTTGATTGTGCATCTTGATATGCTAGTTGCGCATTTAACTCCAGGAGATACGTTAAGAACCATGTTTGACGTCACTCTTAATGTCTAAGGTTTAGCCTTGTAATGAGAAATTGGAGTCACCGTTGAAATGAAAATGATAAATCTCTTGAAAAATATGTGACTTTTATGATTTTGAAAGCATGATTGTAAGCTAACTCTTTAAAAGTGAAGCCATGATTATCTAGTGTCTTTGTGAGTTCCTATGATTTGTCTTATTTTTTCCAAATGATGCTTACTGTGAATTAAGGTATGGTGATCCTTCATCTCTAGTTATACTTCCAACTAGAGAGTTAATCTCAAAATTTTCAAAGGGATTTCATGATTAGACTTTCAATCTTTCAATCTAACCATGAGTTCTTTCTCAAAAGTTAACAAAGGCTTAATCATGATTAATTGATGATAATGTATTGTTTTTAACGTGAAATTTACTCCAATTGCATTGTGAACCCATGTCCCTTCCCAAAATAGATTTAGCCTATACATGGACATTGTGATCGTGGCTTGTTATTGGTTGAATTATAATTCTATTATGTTAAATATCCCATGTATACTGTTTATTATGTAGATTGATGGTGAATTGTGATGAATGATCCATGTGGATCAATATATGAAGATTTAAATAAGTTTAGCTTATGTCTCTATATGTTCACTGTAACATTGGTCTTATAATGTATGAATGTGGAATTTGATCATTTTCAGATGATTGTAGGTACTTCCTTAAGATAATATCATGGTTGAATTATGGATATGAATCTCATATGATCAATGTAAGGAAGGATTGGCTTAAATTGATCTTGAGGCTTCTAGTCTATCCATTGATAATACTATGTATGTAATGTGATCTAGATTTTAAGTTAGATGAAGCATGATTCCTTTTGAGTAATGATATATTTAGCTACTTCCTAACATGTAAATTATTGTTAAAATATGATTGATGATCAAGGCTTTAGGGAATTAGTAGTATTGCCTATTTTCTCTACTCTCTAGTTAATTGATGGCTTAATGCCTATGTTGGTATTTTGATCTTGAAGGGATTCAAGAATGATTTCGTTATGTTAAGTATGTATTAAGATACTGCCCTAAATTCATAGTATGGATGAAATATGATTTAAGATACATGCAGGTGAAATTGGTTAATGGTCTACGTCCTTCTACCTTCTAGAATGTTAGTGATGTGTTGTAATAGTTTGTAGCATGTTCTTGTAGTAGCTTATGCATGACTTCATATATGATTATTGTACTTTAGCTACTGCCTTATACTTAATTGGTGATGAAACAGTAGTAATGGTTAATGATGACCAAAGGTGAAAGGATTGGTAACAATTGCTATGCACTTTTACTTCTCTGTAGTATTGTTGATGAAGTTTTTTATGGCATTGTGTGGAAGGGTCCACTTATGGTGGCGTGTTTACTTTATTGTCATTATATATGTTTTGACCAAGGCCTTGAAGGCAAATTGATGAATATATGAATGTGAGGTTATGATGATCAACTTATGTGTAACTTGTGCGTAGTCTACTCTTGTTGTGAATCTAGGTTATGTTACTATTGTTATGGGAATGAGAATGATTATGTTAGGATTATTTTTAGGTGCTGACGTTAATGAAATATTAAGGAAATGGTGCTCCCTACCTATGTAGCCCTATGTGAATGCAGGAATAGCAAATGTTAGGAGTCTTAAGTGTAATATGAAGATTGTTTGTCTCCTATGTTAGTATGTGTTGTCTGGTCTATGCTTGGTTGTAGATGTGGTCATAAGAGGGTGGGTGCCCCAATATGTTATTCATATCAATTATGTGATCATATAGACCAATGTACACACACCCTCACTCTACATGCATTCTTACAAGTAGTATAGGATAATAGTGTCTAATGAAAGGTAGTTCTCATATTCTTTAGTGTTTACTACTATGCGTGTTAAGATTATACCTATGAAAGTATGAAATGTGTTTCCTTAACTAGGATTACCTGATAAGCTACTAGTATGGGCAATAGTATGGGACCTTGTCTATGCATTGGAGACGTGTACCTTGATAGGATAGTTCTTAGGTTTGATCTCTTATGTATATGGATATATATGAATGAGTATGTTATGATCATGTTTTATATGCTAAAATGTGAAGTATTTGGTATGATAATGTATTACAATACCTAGTGTCTAAATGTGTTTAAGTGAAAGTATGGCTCATATAGTTGCACTTGTACAATTATGCATGAATGAAGTAAAGTATGAACATGTGTGGTCTATAGGTGTTAAGTGACAGGTTTGCTCACATGTATGTACACACACACATTCTTGATAATCTAGTCAACAAAGGGGCTTCTTAAAGGTGTGATCAAGAGTATCCTAAACTAGATAGATGCTTACTTATGCTATGTCCATGTGAAAGGATTTCTCACATGATATAGGTTGATGAAAGGATTCCTCATCTATAACCTATGAGCTAAGCATATGGGGATTAAAACTTCTAAAGCCTATGTTTTATAAAGTAATGTAATAAAGGCTTTTAATAAAGGGAAGTTAGCTTAGCACCGAGTGAACTTGAAGTGAGGGGTGTCCCTACCCATTGGAGGAAGGCAGGTCACCATAATCCTCATGTGGTGGATAGCCTCTTAGCCCAAGGGCATAAAGTTGATGTTTCCATGATGTGTCCAAGTTCCATTACTATGTTGTCCCATAGGATATAGCAAGTGATATCGCCTAATATGTTAGCATTATACTCATGTCTAAACTTGGAAAGTAAGATACCCACTTTTGGTGTAAGGGGATGACACCAAATTCCATGTTTGGCTCACATGGTCTTATTGTCGGTTAAGGCTGTAGTTTACCAAAAGTAAAATGCACAATGGAAGTAAATGACTAATACCCTAACTAGGATGACCTAAGGGATGTTACTTAGGATAGGTGGAAGTAATGAACCCATCTAGATATTGCACAAGTGGCTCTTTACGAGGTTTTAGGAGGGTGATCTAAGGTGTATGATTATGGTTATATATTAATACATGGAATGATAGTATTTTTCTACCTGTTATGAAGATGTGCATGGTATAAGTCTATATGATGTGCTCTTATTCTTATATGCAGTATGTTGGTCTTAATGACTATATGATGAAGGTCTTGTATTAACATGAATGAAGTGGTGTTCATTTACTTGTTGATGTATGAAAGAGAATGTTAAGGCTTGTGGTTTTGTGATAGCTGTACTAAGTATATGTGAGGTTATGTGGCTTCACATATACATTGCACTAGTAGAGTTAAAGTAGGATTAAGAGTAAGGTTTTATAATACAATTATGTGAAGTGAAGTTAGTATATGTGCAAGTTGATGTAGTTTACTGTAATATTGTTATGGTATTGACTTAAATGTGTCTATCATGTACTATACTTCTATTATGATATATGATGACTTGTAAAGAATGTATGTATGGTTTCCTTATGGCCTTAAGGTGATGCTTTGCACCAAGTATCACCAATGGGTTACATGGGAGGTTAAAGAGTTAAAATGAGTTCACTGTAAAAAAGAAAAAGGTCACTGTAAAGTAACCCCAAATATGGATTAAATTTTATGTGTGATCTTATATGATATTTGGCCTTTGAATATGTCTATATGAAGTATGTGAATGATACAAATACTACTGTATAATGATTTTATGAAGATTTACTAACAAAGGCATGGAGTATGATTTTCAAGAAAATGTCCCTTTTAAATTCATTTCTTTGCATGGTTGTCATACTTAGTTCATTCTTGTACTAACTCCATTCGTCTATACTTTTTACATGAAGTGTTGGTTATGGATGCTTAATGGTTGTCTCTATGATTGAGGAGCATTTTATGTGTTTCCCAATCTCAAGCAAAAGGAATCCTTCGATGTCCTATGTCAACTTATGGTTTACTTTAAAGTTCCTTAATAATATACTTATGTATTATGTCTTAAGGTCCGTGTCCCTCAAATACTCTTATGACATTGTGTCTAGGATGGAAAAAAAGAGACTAGAGTCTTTAACTATGTATGACAATATTATATATATATATGAAGTAATGTTCTAGCATATGATGTGCTAAGAAAGTTCTAAATTTTCCGCTAAATTTACCTATGAAAATGCGATGAATGATGAATATGGGCTAGTATAAGACATCCAAGAGGTCAAATATGCCATGTTACTTATAGGGGGTGCTCCCCGGATGTGATAATGAATGAGTATTAGATTGGTGTGACGCCTCCGGATAACTTTGATACATACATCGACCCTACCCAATCTGAGAGTCCATGACCTGATTTTCTTTTTCTTCTTGCTTATTGATTTTTAGAACGAACTTTTTTTTTGTTTTTACCCTTTTGATAGTTTCTAAGTTTTGTAGAACATGGATGTTTGTTTTTGTCTATCTGAAGAAGCATGTTTTTAATCTTAACTATATTTCGCTACTACTGTTGTTGAACACTCATTTGGAAGTTGCATAGATTGGTTCGGATCGCTTTCGAGTAGATATTTCGAAAGTAGGGAGTTCAATGGAAAACTATCAAGGATTCTGCCTCCTTTACCCATCTCTAGCAGGTAAAATCCCCCTGCAGCATTTCAGACAGGACCAGAACCTTGCCACAGATTTTCTGGGTACTTTTTCACCTTCCATGTTTTTCCCGATCTTCATTGTCATCATCCCGTCAACTTCTATATTTATCTAACTACGGTACCCGAGGCTCAGTTTCTAAAGCTGAAAAAAATAACTTGACACCATAGTCTACATATTGCCAGGATACACCAGATAATACAACTCGCACTATTTTAACAATTTAGTTAGTAATTTAGGCCATACAGGAATACTTCCACATACACGGTTAATTCATTCGACTAGAAATGCACAATTATAATTGAATTTATACAACAAGGAACACAATCCCAATCAATTCAGGCAGCAAGAAACATACATTAAATGTTTTCCAATTACGACGCACATGATTTTTACATTTGATTGTTAGTTCGTCTCATAGATGATTATTACTGGTTATCCATGCTATTTTAGCCCCTAGGGCTAGATAAAAATTGGAACCTTCCAGTTCCAAATGGCTTTTTGGTGTTCTTTTGTCATATAAAAAACGTGATTCCAGATCGTCAAGATACCTATTGGAATCGAGCGATACCAATTAGAGTAAACTACTACAACAAGGGTTTGCAGGAAAAGAGTAAAGGAGTGGAACGACTTCCTCAAATGCTTCATAGCCTCTTGTTTATTAATTGTGGACGTCACCACACCAATCTACTAAAGTCTAGCTCACATTTTTCTCTTCTACAGAGAGAGCGGTTACCTAGGATCTTATACCAATTAGTCCCGACCCAACCAACTGGGCAGAGAGGGCACCTATTTTGACACCTAAGTAGGAGAACTCTGATATCCCAAAAGAAATCGAACGAAAATTTAAGAAGAAGGAATAACAAAGTTAAGAAGATTTAATAAATAGCAGCTTTTTAAGTACACTCTTTGAAAACTTGTAAAATAGTTTTAAAACCCTAAGGTACTAGTATAATAGGTACAAGAGCTACTAAGAGTAAGGAAGGAACTAATAACCAACGGACACATCTTTCACAAAGAGGAAGGAAGGATCGAAGCTTTTGGAATATTCTTCATCTCCACCTAATGAAATATATCCAATATTGCATCAAGACTATGTCCAAAAAGTTAGAGCAAGTGAAGTATCAGTACAACCACACATACTCGTAGGAATCATTGGTCAATCCAACGCCCACCTCATAATATAAGAAAACAATAATAGAATCATGCATAGACCACTCGTTTTTCAACCCTTATCCCTTCTTAGAACACCTTTAATTTAAAAATGCTTTGACCACCAGCCGCTTTCTTTCTCAACCACTAACACTTCTGGTTCTATTAAATCACAACTTAAAAATTCTAACCCCACTGAGTAATCCCAAACACCACTAACATCACTTCCTACCAATCGATCATGTCACACTCTGTAATTAGTGTCACCTTATCTACCCCAAGGCATATAGTTTCTCCTTACCCCAATATCTAGCCCTATTACATCTTGCTTAGGAACTTACCCAAACAACAACTTGACAATTCACACTTTCCTGAGAAGTACACCTCATACAGTATCTATACATAACTCTCTACTCACATACAAACACATAGTTCCACTTACACCAACCCCTACAGCTATGGACTTAGCACAAGTATATGCATATCACAATACCGAAATACAACATAATTTACCTTGTACACTTGTCACTAGTAGTTGGTTCTCTCATGGAGCCCAAGCTCAAACTGTTAGCTTACGGGAATGTGGCAATCTGATCCACTAGTTGTGCTTGAAGGTTGCAGCTCGATCCAATAGATAGCTTGCCGGAACGTGGAAATTTGATCCCCAATCACACATCATAATCACAATCACAACACTTCTTCAAGATTATTCATTTAAATCATAATTTCATGGTATTAAAAATTCATGTGACCTATTTAACAAGTTATAAAAACATCGTAACTTGCATACATATACACGTATCATAATGAAGCACGAATGAGCATATATCACAAACATTACAAAATCACAAATCATCACCTAAGACATTCCCTCAAATTTTATCATACAAGAGATTAAGTTCTACCTTAACTCTTCCTTAGGGTTCGTCATTAGGGTTTTAAACATAAATTATTAACATGCATCAACTTGAAAGAATTCTACTCAAGATACCATTGTTTAATGAAAGAATTCTACTCAAGAAAACAACTATGGACACTCAACCAGTCTCCGATTATCTACATCAAGCACCAACAAAATACGTTGGATTATAGAAATTTTCCACAGAATTTACTTGGTACTGAATAGTCGACACATTTTACTTTAATACATGGTAAGAACATATTTACAACTACTTCTTGCACAAAAAACCTAACCCTTGGGCGCGAAACAATGATATGGTGTTTTGATTTCACTTTTAGCTTTTCCGGATTTGCTACGTTGAATTTGACCAAGAATTTTCAAGATTTGACCATCCCCATGCTAGAAAGCTCCTTGTCCTTCTATCCCAAGCATGGAATAACTTTTCTGAGATTTCTAGGTTAATTTACGACTTAAGTGTTAATTTTAGAAAGATGGAAAATAAAGATTTCTCATAATTAAGGATTCTACCTTGCCAATCCCACTTCAGCAGAAACTTACACCGCTACAGCGCCACCGCGCCAGCGGGATCTATGCCACTATAGAAGGAAATGGTCCAAGTTTTTCAAAGATTTAACTATTTGGTTGAATCGGGTTACACGAGGTATTATAATAGTTAACTTAACATTAGTTTCACCACTTATCACTTCATTAACACTTTCAGCAATACTTTTATATTCAAGGCATCACTTCAGTAAAATAAGTTCAAGGTTATCAATTTCGCGGTTTTGGGATTACATACCCATCAAAAACAATACATGAATCATCTAGACCACAACAATAATGCACATAGAAAATTTTATAGAATTACCCATTAATTATCAATTAGTATTCAGAGTCTCTCTATCACGTAGAATAAACCATAACCTACCTTCATCGAAGTACAGAAAGCTAATTACCCAACTTTTTTCTTTCCTTAATGCGTTAGAATGTCTCTAATATATCATGTATACAATACTCATAAGCAAACAAGTCCGTAGACATCCATATTACTATATATCAAGCGTAGACTCATCCATATTTTTAATCAAATTCCTAAATTTTGGTACCACCTTATAATTCAAATCTCATCCGTTCCTAAATATTCAATCTTAGGGTTAAGTTTCATTCGTCCAAATGATATAACTCTAATGGAATTCACATAATACAATACACTTAATATTTAATTATCTATATAAATATATCTAAAATTAATTAGAATATGAAAAAATAATAATACTGAAATCACCTTGTTACGGAAACATGGTCTATCAAACCTAAACTACTTACAATGAATGATATACTCCATAACTCAATTCTTATTATTGAATTATCTAATGACATACATCATCCAACTGACTGCCCTAAACTTATTGGTAAAAGATAATTTAGTAACACAATGTAGTGCATCAATTCAAATTCACATTAGCAATTCAAGTCTCTCCTATCTAATATATTGATATTATCCAACCCATATACATAAAACAAAGATTTAGGGGCGTATTGATGTACCAAATTCTCTATCTTTTTCTCACTCGTTCGCTAAGTTTCTCCCTTTTTTCTCTTTTCTTTTCTAAATATTATTTACTACCTTAATTATCATACATGGTTAATTATAAAAGTGGTGAAAATGGTCCACTACTAATTTCAACGTCATATTATTTAACCACTAACTAACTTTATTATTATAATTAACCCATAAATTAGAAAATTGTACTTACGAGTACTCCAAAATACCCATTTAGAATATTTCAAAAGTCATTTATGAAATAAGAAGCTCTACTACTAAAAATGAGCTAATGTGTCATTATAGAGTCTGTCTCATGAAGGGGGATGATTGATCAAAATGAGCTAATGTGTCATTATAGAGTCTGTCTCATGAAGGGGGATGATTGATCCATTTGTCTTGCCAAAATAATAGCTTTCTAACATCAACAACGTATTCTGTGTTAAAAGGAAAAAGTTTGAAGCAAGAACTACTCTCATTGCACCGTACTTTCTAACTATTTCTTGAGCTACAATGATATCTCCATATTAAGCCCGAGTAGACTTTCCTCTTCCTTCCTTTCAATGATTTTGCTCTATTTAACTAAATTGAAGGTCTTTTTTCCTTCTGTGTTGCTATTGAAATTCTCTCACTTTATCAATCTTCTATCCCATTTGAAAGGGGCATAAATAAAGGCATGGTGTAGGAGGGAAAATACATTTCTATATAAATGGAACTAATACCATTTATTTAAAAATCAATGGTCTTTCTTTTCTTGTGAATAAATATTTCTTTTTTTAAAATTCATTTTAAATTTACCATAATCAAAATTCTAGGTGTAATTTAAGAGGAATGAACTTTTTCTTTTGTTTAAAGTTTGGCAAGAGCAAATTTTCTTATTAACATAAAAGATGTCAACTAAATGAACATGCCCAACCGAGATCCTGTCCAACAAATCACTGAAGATAATAAAAAAACCTAAACTTCATAATAAAACTGAGAAGAAATCAAGTCTAGACAAAAATATTTGGCTTGATGCTTGTCAGAGAAGGTCAACAAAAGATTCTTCATTGTCTTTGAGTCGTCATTCGAGAGTTCATTGAAGATAAGCTTTGGGAAGTGGATATGTTACGGTAAGATCAAGCATAAATCACTTCTACGGGAGCTCTGTCTAACACTAATTCTCTATGCAACCGCCTTTCCTTGATTTGCCAATGAGATGATGCATATCCCAAGTTTATTCCTAGAGGTAATTAAACTAAACAAACTTCTCTACGGACTTCTGTAGTTATCAATTCGTACTTTCTACAATAGAAAAATGGGGCTCCATCAACCTAGCTAATATTATTAATCCCTCCCCTTCAATATACATCTAATGGATTGAACACCACATAGGATTAATGCCACCACATAGATTTGGATCTATGAGATAAGATACTTATGAACAAAATTGCATCTGAGCGTAAAATAGTATAGCATACTCATATGTGATCTGCACAATTTTGAGTCGGAATGTCTAGCAAAACTCATAATTGAACTTATAATTAAGCTATCTAGTAGAAAAGAAAATACAGATTCACTCGTGCTGTTTTTTTTTTATCATAAGAGACACCTAAAATATCTCACCAGGTGCATGATAAATAACCAATTCATTCTTACTCACATAAGGTGAAGAGTATATAACCAACTACTGGATGAATTTATTAACAACCACCAAAAGAGGTATACGGTGAGCTAAAATAGGCTCAACAAGATTTTATTATCCTACGATGAGTGATGCCATGTTTATTTGTATTGATGAATCTTCTACCTGCAACTTGTATATCACGAAATTGTTTACATTCAAAAGTACCTTCACAATTAAAAGCTAGGTAAGTGAAATAATCAACAAGAGTATTTCCCTCTCTTAAGGTGTGTTGTACTATTTTTATTATCAAAGCCCTCGTATTGTTAATAGAATTGACTTAAAAAGTCACACTCCAAGGGAAAATACAATATTCATTCCACATATTAATAAATGATAAAGAAACAGTTCCCAATAATTGGTAAAACAACTTCTACAAATAATATTTAAGTCCTTCCTTCAAAGCCATACCCTCAGCTATTGTGTTCGTTGTCTCTTGGATCCTAAAATGCAATAGTGCTAGAGTTACTTTTAGAATCCCACCATTTCAACAAAACTTATTTCACCTTAGCCCATCGTCCAAAAAGAACAGCTGCACCAGCAAAATATCTGAACATAAAATCTGCCACTTCTCCTTTTAGAAATAAGTGATCCACAATTCAATTAACAGGAACCTCGTAGAAACCACATAAATAAGAAACGTTAGTATTCCATTGTGACAATAAAATAGACACGCGATTTTTTCCACACCTTACAAGCTAAGAAACATATGTTCTTATAAAAATCCATTTCCTCCTTTGTATTTATTTTTAGCATTACAAGCACTTCTGACTGAAAATTGACCAAAACTGGTTTATCACTGAAATATGACTGTCAAATCTCATCCCTGGAAGATTTGATATGATGAACTACATGATGAGGCAACTGCATTTGCATTTTCTCATAATCCCAACCATTTTTATTAATAAATGTGTTAATATCTGTCAAATTGTGGCAGGTTTACATTTCTGTACCTCCTTCTAACTTCCAAACAAATAAGTTATTCAAAGATATCTTTGTTTGTCAGCAATATTTTTCCACAATAGAGATCCACCCCTCCACTGTACCAAACTACGAATTTGATTCTTAAAGTATTTATTTAATATGATATTGTCCCATAAAGAGTTTTGAGTTTTGAACCTCCAGAAGAGTTTAGCATATAAAGCTTGAGATAACTCAAACAAAGACATAAAACCAAGACCACCCTCATGTTTTTGCAAGCAAACTTCATTCCGAGCAACCTAGTGCTTGCTCTTTCTTGATACTTTATTACTACAACAGAATTTAGAAAATACTCTATGGTGTTATTTGAGGTCATATATAGGGGGCACAATAGAAGACAAGACATGGATGGGAATACATTGCAAGACACTATTGATTAGACCTCTTTACCTCCATAGGATAACATATATATTTCCTTTCCAGGCTTGAAGTTTATATTTGACCCTTGTAATAAGATCAGAGTAATGCTATTCCTCTTCCTGCTATGTGATATAGGACACCCCAAATACTTGAGTGGAAATTTACCTATATTGAAACATTTATATTCCTCAACCAGAAATACTTCAGTAGTTGCTGCATTTTTATGCATATAGAAGTCACTTTTATCCTTGTTAATTTTATGTCCTGACTTAATTTCATACTTCTATGAGATTGATATGATCTTCACTAGTGCGTATTTATTAGTAGATGCAAAAATAATAGTATTATATGCATAAACAAGATGATTTATATTGGTACTCCATTTTGGCATCCCATACCCCCGAAATAGAACATCCTTAAATAAAGAGGTTAACGACCAAATAAAACTACAACAAATAAAATAAATAGCGCAGCGGATAGTAGATGACATTGTTTCCCCCCTCCAGTAGGGCGAAAGAACACATGTAGCTTCCCATTTATAAAAACTCAATACCAATTGTTTTCAACCAACCTCCATATTAAATACACCTCCAATTGAGAAAAACCCATCCTCCTTAACACTTTCATCATAAAGAACCAAGATACTCTATCATAAGCCTTTGTTATATGAAGCTTAATTACAACATTAGAAGGCTTACCCCTTTTCCTTATGTCTATGACAATCTCTTCTGTTAGGAAAACATTTTAAATAATGCTTCTACCTTTCACAAAGACACGTTGATTAGCAAAGATGAGTTTAGGTAACATACCTTCTAATCTGTCATGAAAAACTCTAGATAGAATTTTGTTTATAAAGTTACTCAAAGTTATTGGCCTGAAGTCTGCAAAGGTGTTAACTTGGTCTTTTTCGGAAATAAGACAAAGTTAGTATGAGTAGTAGACTTAGGGAGATTTAATAGCAAAGAACTCTTGAACTACTATGAAAGTATCTTGTCCTACAATCTCCCAACAACATTGATAAAAACAACTCTCTTTGTTTCCTCCATATCAGGATCTTTACACAAACCAATATTTTCCTCTTCCGTAACAATAGTAGGAATATGCCTCAACAACGAAAAAGATGAAGCATCTCTATCTTGGTGAAAACAATCCTCGTAGAATTGAACAACTTCAGCATCTATCTCACTTTCATCACCAACTACTCCCCTTGTTCATTTTGAATTCCATTTAGTTGCAGTTTTTTGTTTCTACCATTAACAATGCTATGAAAAATTCTAGTATTACTAGGTATATTACCCGTACATCGCACAAGATTGTATTATTTTATTAAGATTACATATGGTAATTTGATAAAATTTATATTTTCGATACATATGGTACATTGCTTTAACAACCCTCAAAATGAAATAGGGTAAACTAGGGCATCACATGAGTTTTAAGAGTTAATAAATTTTTAATAAGGTAATAAACAACTTGTAATAGTTGGTTTGAAAATGTTTGAGGAAAAACGTCAAAGGACGACCAAAACGTTCGTAAATTAGTCTTTTATGTGCTAGTGTGTGCTTGTATATTTACCTTGTTTTGAAATGTTGTTTGGAGTATAAAATGATAGGAGGGGACCCCAGTACCTATATGCTATTGTTTAGGGTTAAAACGTCTGGGTACAACTCCCCAAGTACCACCCTATGGGTACTTGAGGAGGACCTAGAGGTTTGCCAAGAGTCTGCCAAAACAACCTCATTGACGCCCATGGTTGACGCCCCATCAATAGGGGGTGTGGATCCACACTTAGTCATGGGATCCTATCCCCCAAAGGATGGCGTCTCTGACAAGAACAACGGATCACATGACGGCCCGTCATCTAGTTGATGCCCCCGTTAATGGTCTGCCAAATGGGACCAACAATTTCTGCAATGTCTCGGCTAGCTAAGGGGTGAATTGGTAAATTCACCCCATGTTTTAATTAAAGGGTTGATGGTTATTTTAACTATTTTAGGGTATCTAAAGTTAGTTTAAACATTAAAATACCAAATTAGAATTCATTCTTCAAATTAAACCCTCTCTCTCTCAAATAAGATTCTATTTAGAACTCCATTGGAGAACAAGCTCCAGATCAAGCTAGTAGATGGATTTCCAACACATTCTTCTTCCATTTCTGTGGGTATTCAATCTATAGGGTATGGTAACACTTTATCCTTGGATAACCTTTCATCCAAGGAGTTCTATCAATGATTTTCCAAAGAGTTTCTATTATCAAATTTCCCAATTTCTAAACTAAACATATGTTAATTGTTAAATTGTTCCTAAGTCATTGTAATGATAAATTGATGTTTGATCATGTTTTTAAGATGATTTTCAATGTGATTCCTTGAATAACCCATTATCTCCCTAATCTCTCAATTTAGCCTATAAGTGGATTTTGTGATCTTGATTGGAACTTAATGAAATAATGTTTAGAATGTGATGTATTGTTGAATGCTATTGCTATAAATATATACTGATTATGAATTATTGAGGATTGATCTATGATGATCATGTCTTGGAGAATTGGTAAGTTCACCTAAATTCTAGTCAATAGTATTGGAATTAATGTTGTATGGTTTGGTCTACTTGTGGTTGAGGTGTTTACTTCTTGTCAATTTATACATGTTGTGATCATGGGATTGAGGTATATAGATGTAATGTGAATTGTGGTTCTGATAATTATGAGTGTGAATATTTTTCATGAAGCTGATGTATGTAGTTCTCAATGTTAGAATCATGTTTAAGGTCTATTGATCATGTGAAGTATAATTTGAATGATGATGTTAGGGTAAGGTATGGTCTACATTATTGATTGTGATAAGTACTATTAAGGAATGAACCCTACCTATACAACCCTATGTGAATGTGTGATCTTATGCATGTTAGAAGTCTAGTCACATATTGAATGTGCTCTTGTCTCCTATGATGAAATGTGGGTGTGTGTTCTATAGTCCCTAAATGGTCTATATGTGAGTTTTTCATGCCTTGGGAAAGTTGTAAATGTGTTGTGATCCTTTGAAGGAAGGTTTCCTCAGTAAAATTCTTGTTGCTATTATGTGATCATGAAGACCAATATGTAAACACACACTCCATATGTAAAACCCCGTAGACAAAATAGACCAAAAACAAGCTTTACAGAAAAAAAATGCAGGTGCAACCAAAGGTGGCATCGACGGACCGTAGCCTAATTCACAGTCCATCCTGCACAACTGTCGATGTGATCACAAACTCCCAAAAATTTCAGCCCAGAAAAATCAGTTAAGTCTTGGACGACGGATGGACTTAAGGTCCATAGTCCGTGAGCGTCGATCAAGACTCCCCAACATAATTTGTTATGTCTTGGACGACGAACGGAGTTACAGTCCGTAGGTTAGACATCGATCTGTAGTCCCTGACTGTCGATTAAGACTCCCTTCACCCACTCTCTAACACGAGCTACGGACGACCAGTACGGTCCGTAGGTGGAGAATTTGCAGAAAGTTAAGAGGAAATGCACTTGGGTCAACTTCAAATAGTTATAACTCTTAGAATAAAATTAATTATGTGTCCCATGACCTACCCACATATAAATAATTGAATTAGATCTCCACAGCCACTGACCTTGTTAAAATCAGACCTCTGACTAAAACTTTATGCCCATTTTAGTAAAGGCCTGTCAAACAGGCCCAATCGATGGACCCAACTACGGGGCATCGGTCAGACGACGGACCGTCAGTCCTGGTCGTCGTTTGGTCCGACAACAACTTCCTCAGGGTCTTTTTGACCATTGTTACTTCATTTAAACCTTCAGATAGATCGTTTTGACCCTAAATCATTAGATTTTAGTCAGTTTAAACCTAGAAACATAATAAAAACTTATCTAAGTCAAATCATTAAATAAAAACTTAGAAGCAAGAAAGGAGAAAAACGCTCAAGAACCCTAGTTCAAAAATGAATCAATCTCGAGCAGTTCCAGACTCGAAACTTAAGTATTTTTCCGTGGATTTCATGACCAGGTATGTAAGATTTCACTAGTAGGTTCCTTTCACCCATTAGGTCCCTTGTTTTCAGTCCGATTCTTGATTCTCATATCATGCTTAGACCTAGGGTTTCTAGAACTGTGATAGAACTTCATGAATTTATTAAATATATATTTCAAATCATATTATCATGTTGTTACTCAGATTACCGCATGGATTTCAGAACCCTAGCTTTATACTTCTTTAGTACTTGAATTACACATGCTAGGTCAGATATTTCAGACAATTCAGATATACATGCCTCAGTTATTTGCATAATTACCTTATTAATTATGGCATTCTCAGTTTGCATGTTCAATTTTAAGCTATCAAGTATTTACAGAAACTCAAACATAATCAGTATATTTAAAAAATTTATTGGGAGTAGCATAATACCGAGTTGGACTAGGGTTTAGCATACCCAATAGTCCCAAAACTACTAGCCAAGTAGGTTGTAAGTCCCCTCTGTGGGCAATCAGTTTAGTGATCACGCCAACATGCCTTTATACCTTTGGCAGGGTATATTGTGTCCTCTCGATGGGGTTCAGACTCCACATTTAGCCATATGGTTTTATTATCGGTTATTAGTAGCTCTTACAGATCAGTCAGACTCTCTATATTGACCATTTATCAATATATTCAGTATTTAGTTTTAGCATGTTATAAATTGGTCATTGCATCCTCTTATCTCAGAATTCAGTTAATCATGGCATAATATTTTTACTTGCTTTTATGCTTTTTAGTTATGTTTAATTTCAGCTTTACTGTATCCTACATGCTCAGTACCTTTCAAGTACTTATGCATACGTGCAATACATCTTCTCGTGATGTAGGTTCAGGTTCTCAGCATCTGAATAACATATAGATCGATTTCCCGATCTCTACTTCAACAGATTCAGTGGTGAGTCCTCATTCTCCGAGGACAACAGTTATGAGTTTCATTTTAGTCTTTAGTCATTTAGTTTCAGTTTTGCTAGATTTAGCTTGGGGCTTGTCCCAGTATTTCTAGTCCAGTTTAGAGGCTTATTTCAGACATAGTTAGTTTCAGCTTAGTGATGAGTTAGTAACTTCATTGTATTAAAATCATCAGTTTTCATATATATCAGTTTTAGCATATGTGTATTCCTCATCCTATCATTATAAGTTATGATTTTTCTTCCTCATCAGTTTATTATATTTATTATGTTCATGATCATTCCAGCAGGGTTAGATTTGGATCACTTGTGGTCCTAGGTTCCGTGTCCGTGTCTAGGGGGTAGCTTAGGGCATGACAAAACTTTGTATCAGAGCATCAGGTTTAAGTGTCCTAGGATATCTGAAAAGTCGCACTAAGCAGAGTCCTTTTCATGGGTGTGAAGTACACCACACCTAATGAGAGGGATGCTATGTTGTATTTTAGGAAAAACTTCACTTTATTGTTACTCTTATTGTGTGTGAGGTATGATTTTATTCTATTCTAACTTGACATTCTACGTTTCAGTTCATGCCTCCTCGTAGAGACAATGCTAGCAATGCGAACGCCACAAATGCAAACGCAGCTCCTTCATCCCTAGATCAGGAAGTCTCCAATGCTGATTTCCGAAATGCCATAAAGATGTTGGCTTAGAGTATGACTAACCAGAACAATCGGTTTTATGGTCATGTGAATGAAAATGGTGGATCAGTGGAAGCAAGGGTCCGTGACTTTATTAGGATGAATCGTCCTGGGTTATTAGGATCACAAGCTAATGAGGATCCTCAAAATTTCTTGGATTAGATCAAGAAGATCTTTGAGGTAATGCAAGTCACTGGGAATGATCGGGTTGAGTAAGCATCATACTAGTTACGATTTTTCTCATATCTGGTACACTCAGTGGAAGGAGAATAGGTGTGCAGATGCAGCTCCTGTCATTTGGGATTGCTTTAGTGAAAATTTTCTTGACAAGTTTTATCCAATAGAGTTGAGATAGGCAAAGGACCAAGAATTCATGAATTTAAGGTAGCGTAACATGACAGACCAAGAGTATGGACTCAATTTTAACCAACTCTCCAGGTATGCTCCTCACATAGCTGCTGACTCCAGGGCTCAGATAAATAAGTTTTGTTGTTAAAAACTGAGTGTAGAAATGCGATGTAACTTGGAGATATGAATATGTCTAGGCTTATGGCTCATGATCAGCAGGTTGATGGTGATAAGCTTAGGGAACAGGTTAAGGAAAATAAGAAGGCTAGGACTGGGAACTATGACCATTCTCATCAGAAATCGGCTGGTGGAAAGCGCTCGCAAGCTTAGCAGAAGTATTCGGCTCCAGCCCCTTCATCAGCTAGTGTTCCATCCTCCAAGAACAGGTATGACGAGAAGGGTAGAGCACCAGGCTCTAAATCTCAGAGAAGTTTTTCAGGCACCACGACTTACTCCACTTGCCCTAAGTGTTGTAAGAACCATATGGGAGAGTGCCTTGCGGGAAAAGAGGGATGTTTACGGTGCGGTCAGTCTGGTCACAGATTGAGGGATTGTCCTTCTTGACAAGGTCAAGGACGTGGTAATGGTAGAGCTCAGTCTACAACTTCAGAAGCACTATCAAGTCGCCTAACTCATTAGAGTAACTCATATGGTACAGGTGGCGGTTAACGCCAGAATAGGTTCTACGCTCTTCAGGCTCACCAAGATCAGGAAGGTTGTCTTGATGTAGTCACTGATACATTACGTGTCTTTGACCTTAATTTTTATGCATTATTAGATCCATGGGCTACTCTTTCTTTTTTAACTCCTTACATAGCAGTCCAATTCAATGTCAGTCCAGAAACTCTCTCAGAACCTTTCTATGTCTCTACTCCAGTCGATGACCCAGTTATAGCTAGACGAGTATATAGAAATTGCCCTGTCATAATCTCTCAGAAAGTCACCTCAGCAGACCTAGTAGAGTTAGAAATGGTAGGATTCTATGTCATTCTAGGCATGGATTTGTTACACTCATATTATGCCTCATTCAATTGTAGAACTAGGATTGTTCATTTCAGTTTGCAGATGAACCAATCTTAGAATGGAAGGGTAGTAGCTTAGCGCCTATGGGTCAATCTATTTCTTACCTTAAGGCCAGAGAGATAATCTCTAAGGGTTATCTCTATCATCTAGTTCGGGTTAAGGATTCTAGCCTTGAAACCCCAATTTTTGAGTCAGTTCCAGTAGTCTGTGAATTTCTAGAAGTGTTTCCAAAAGATCTTCCTAGAGTCCCTCCCGAAAGGGAAATCAACTTTGAAATTGATCTCATTCTAGATACCTAGCCTATTTCTATTCATCCTTACAGAGTGGCTCCAGCAGACCTTAAGGAATTGAAAGAGCTGTTGAAAGACCTTCTAGATAAGGGCTTCATCAAACCTAGTATTTCACCCTGGGGTGCACCAATGTTGTTCGTAAGGAAGAAAGATGAATCTCTCAGAATGTGCATTGACTATAGGCAGCTGAACAAGGTCACAAGCAATAATAAGTATCCCATCACCAGGATTGATGACTTGTTTGACCAACTTCAGGGTACTAGCCATTTACCAAAGATAGGCCTCAGATAGGGTTATCATCAGCTAAGAGTCAAAGATAGTGACATTTCAAAAATAGCCTTAGGAACTCTTTATAGTCATTATGCATTTGTAGATATGTTATTTGGACTAACAAATGCTCCTCCAGCTTTCATGGATTTGATGAATAGAGTTTTCAAACAGTACTTGGACTTGTTCGTTATCGTCCTTACTAATGAAATCCTCATTTACTCTAGGAGTTAGGAAGAACATGCAAGTTATTTGAGAGTTTTTCCGCAGACTCTCAAGGATTTCCAGTTATTCGCTAAGTTAAGTAAATGTGAATTCCAGTTGCAATCCATTGCTTGTCTTGGTCACATTGTATCTACCAAAGGGATCCGAGTCGATTTGTAGAAGATAGAAGTAGTGAAAAAGTGGCCCAGACCTACCTCTGCTACATATATCAGAAGTTTCTTACGTCTAACATGTTATTACAGAAGGTTTGTGGATGGATTTTCATCCATAGACTTACCATTGACTAGGTTGAATCAGAAGTTGGTCAAGTTCCAACAGTCAGATTATTGTGAGAAAAGCTTTGCAGAAATAAAAACTAGATTGAATATTGCTCCTGTCTTGACTCTACCAGAGGGTTTAAATTGTTATGTGATCTATTGTGATTCATCAAGAGTTGGCCTAGGTTGTGTGTTGATGTAGCGAGGTAAGGTGATAGCTTATGCATCTAGGCAGCTTAAGGCGCATGAAAGAACTATCCAACTCATGACCTCGAGCTTGCAGCAGTGGTGTTTGCACTCAAAATATGGAGACACTACTTGTATGGTGTCCATGAATATCTGTTCACCGATCATAAGAGCCTTCAATATATGTTCACCTAGAAAGAGTTGAATCTTCGCTAGAGGAGATAGCTTGAGATCCTTAAGGATTATGATATGAGTGTGCATTATCATCAGGGTAAGGAGAATGTAGTAGCCGATGCTCTTAGTAGATTATCTATGTGTAGTGTAGCCCATGTTGAGGAAGAAAGGAAGGAGTTAGTGAAGGATATTCACAGACTTGCTCGCTCGGGAGTTCGCCTTATGAGCATATCATATAGTGGTGTAATAGTTAAGAATGGGGCACAATCGTCTTTGGTAGTGTAGGTTAAGAAAAAGCAAGACAGTGATCCAATCTTGTTTGAAATTTAGGGTGCAGTCCATAATCAGAGAGTGGAGGTTTTCTCCAAAAAGGGAGATTGTGTATTTTGCTACCAGGGTTGATTTTGTGTTCTTGATGTGGGCGAGTTAAGGCACCATATTCTTGAAGAAGCCCATAACTCTAGGTATTTTATTCATCTAGGTGCCACTAAGATGTACCGCGATCTGCAGGAAGTCTATTGGTGGAATGACATGAAGAGGGATATAGAAAATTTTGTGAGTAAGTGCCCCACTTGCTAGCAAGTCAAGGTAGAAAATAAGAAACCAGGAGGTATGACTAAAGAGGTTGATGTTCCTACTTGGAAGTTTGATGTGATCAATATGGACTTCATCACAAGATTACCTCGTACTCGCAGACAACATGACTCAATTTTTGTGATAGTTGATAGGATGACTTAGTCTTCTCTCTTTTTGGCAGTCAACACTACAGATTCGGTAGAGGACTATGCCAAGCTTTTCATTAATGAAATTGTGAGGTTGCATGGGTTTCCTTTGTGTATCATCTCAGATAGAGGTCATCTGTTTACCTCTAATTTCTTAAAGTTATTTCAGAAAGGTCTTGGTACTCAAGTTAACCTTAGTACAACATTTCATCCATAGTTGGCGTGGCAGGCAGAGCGTACCATTAAGACCATAGAGGATATGTAGAGATCTTGTGTGTCGGTTTCAAAGGTAGTTCGGATGATCACCTTCCTCTTATTGAGTTTTCCTACAATAATAGCTACCATTCAAGCATTCAGATGGCCCCTTATGAGGCTTTATATAGGCGTAGATATAGATCTCATGTTGGTTGGTGTGAAGTAGGTGAAGCAGCTTTGATAGGGCCAGACTCAGTCCTTTATGCTATGGAGAAAGTGCATCTCATTAGAGATAGACTTAAGACAACCCAAAGTCGACAGAAATCTTATGCAGATGTAAGGAGAAGGGAACTAGAGTTCCAAGTTGATGATTGGGTTTTTCTAAAAATCTCAACTATGAAAGGGGTGATGATATTTGTAAAGAAAGGGAAGCTCAGTCCTAGATATGTAGGCCCTTAAAAGATCATGAAAAGGGTTGGAAAGGTGGCATATGAGCTACAGTTGCAAGCAGAATCAGGAGCAGCGCATCCGGTCTCCACATCATTCTCTTGAAGAAGTGTGTGGGTGACCTAGCCTCTATAGTTCCACTAGAGTTTGTGGCGGTGATATATAGTCTTTCTTACGAGTATGTACTAGTTGAGATTCTTGACCGTTAGGTTAGAAGGTTGAGAAATAAAGAAGTCGCTTCAGTCAAGGTTTTGTGGAGGAGTCAGTACGTAGAGGGAGCTTCTTGGGAAGCAGAAGCAGCCATGGAAACCAAGTATCCTCACCTCTTTCCTTCCGACTCCTCTCCAGCTTGAGGTAATAGTTCCTCTTATGTTTTTGAGTGATTCATGCCTCAATTCAGTCTTAGAATCATGTTCCCTCAGTTTGTACTTGAATTTTCAGCGTATTTGCATGTTATCGGAACTCAATTCAGTCAGAAACTCGGTTCTCAGTGTTTAGTAATAGGGTTTGAAGCTCTTTCCGTCTAGTTAAGCTAGTTTATTCTTCATTCGAGGACGAATGTTCCCAAGGGGGATGTACTGTAACACCCCGTGGCCAAAATAGACCAAAATAACCTTTAGTGAAAAAATAATCTCCACGTGCAACCAACAGTGGCATCGACGAACCGTCGATAAAGACTCCCTAGAAAAATTGGTTAGGTCTTGGAAGACGAAGGGACTTACGTTCCATTGTTCAAACAATGGTCCGTAGTCCGTGACCGTCGATTAAGACTCCCTTCACCCACTCTCTAAAAAGAGATCGGATGACCTGCACGGTTCGTGGGTGGACCTACGGTACAAGGGTGAAAAATTTACAGACAGTTAAGGGGAAATGCAGCTAGGTAAACTTCAAATGGTCATAACTGTTAGCATAAAGTGAATTTGGTATCCCATGACCTACCCACAGATAGCCAATTCAATTAGCCATTTATAGCCACCGACTTTGCTAAAATCAGACCTCAGAGTAAAACGTTATTCCCATTTTAGTAAATATTTGTCGAACAGGACTAGTCGACGGACCCAATGACTGGGCATCGGTAAGACGACGGACCATCAGTTGTGGTCATCGTTTGGCCTGACAACAACTTTCCCAGGGTTTTCTTTTACCTTTCCCACTTTGTTTAAACCTTAAGACACGTTGTTTTGACCCTAAATCATTATATTTTAGTAAGTTTAAGCCTAGAAACATAAATTAAACATATCTAAGTCAAATCATTAAATCAAAACATAGAAAAACTAGAAGCAAGAAAGGAGAAAAAAGCTTAAGAACCCTAGTTCAAGAATGAAGCAAGCTCCAGCAGTTCCAGACCCGAAACCAAAATATTTTTCTTTGGATTTCATCACCAGGTATGTGGGATTCACTAGTGGATTCCTTTCACCCATTGGGTCCCTAGTGTTTAGTAAGATTCTTGATTCCCATATCATGCTTAACTAGGGTTTCTAAAACATTGATAGAGCTTCATGAATTTATTAAATATATGTTCCAAAATAGATTATCAGATTATCCGCATGAATCTAGCTTTTGTATTTCTTTAAATATTGAATTACACATGGTAGGTCAAATATTTCATACACTTTAGATATACATGGCTCAGTTATAAATGCATAACTACCAGATTAATTATTTCACTGTCAGTTTGCATGTTCAATTTCTAGCTATCTAGTATTTATAGAAACTCAGACATAATCAGTAAATTTACAAAATTCATTGGGAGTAGCATAATACCGAGTTGGACTAGGGTTTAGTATAACAATTAGTGCCAGAACTACTAGCCAAGTAAGTTGTAAGTCCCCTTTGTGGGCAATTAGTTTAGTGATCACGCCAGAATGCCATTATACCTTTGCCAGGGTATATTAGGTCCTCTCGATAGGGCGTACACATCGAACTCCACATTTAACACATGTGATTTTATTATCGGTTATTAGTAGCTCCAACAGATCAGTCGGACTCTCTGAATTAACCATTTATCAGTTATTCAATATTTAGTTTTAGCATGTTATAAACTTGTCACTGTATCCAGTTAGCTTAGAATTCAGTTTATGATGTAATATTATTATACTTTCTTTTATGCTTGTGCAGTTATGTTTTATTTCATCTTTACTCTATCCTACATGATCAGTTACTTTGAAGTATTGACGCATACATGCGCTACATCTTCTCATGATGTAGGTTCAGGTTCTTAGCATCCAGATCACGCATATATCGATTTCCCGATCTCCAGTTCAGCAAATTCAGTGGTGAGTTCCATTCTCCCAGGACAACAGTTAGGAGTTTCAATTCAGTCTTTAGTCATTTATTTTCAATTTTTATAGATTTAGCTAGGAGCTTCTCCCAGTATATCTTGTCAAGTTTAGAGGCTTATTTCAGAAAATTGTTAGTTTCAGCTTAGTGTTGAGTTAGTAACTTCACTGTATTAAACACATTAGTTTTTATATATATCAGTTTTAGCATATGGGTATTCCCAATCCTATCATTATAAGTTATGATTTAGCTTGCACATCAGTTTATTATCTTTAGTATGCTCATGATCATGCCAGCAAGGTTAGTTGGGATCACTTGTGGTCCTAGGTTCCATGTCCGCGTCTCGGGGCTAGCTCGAGGCGTGACACCATGCATATCTATGAGTATGATATTTTTGTTGTGTGGATTGAACGGATAATTCTCATATGCACCTTTATATATTATTATGGACGAGAAGTATATGACTAATGAAGTATGAACATGTAATGTCTAGAGGCGTTTATGTGAAATGCTCTCTCACATATGCATACACACACTTAAATGTAGGAATGAACAAGGTTATGATAATCTAGTGAAAGTGAGTCTTTTGAAACGTATCCCCAATTCTACTATAAACTAGACTATGATATGAATGTTATGATTATTTAAAAGGACATTCTCACATAATGTAGGTTCTATGATCAAAGTTCTTCTCATGTAAGAAACCTTTGAGCTATATGATGTATGAGAGAGTAAGTCCTTAAAGCCTACTTTAAGAATTAATGATATGTAAAGGCTTAAAGTCATTAATGACGGAGTTTAAGGTTAGCACGGAGTTGATATGTGCAATGAGAAAAAGACCTCTCCGATAATGCAATAGGTTGGGTCATCTAAGTGATACTCTTAAGATGGACGACTTTCCGTTAATGCAATAGCATGTGTTTCTAGATACAATGTCACTATCCCCTAACTACGTGCCCCCGTAGGTTCTAGCTAGTGGATCCACCTAGATAGCTATTATGTAGATTCTACCTTGGCAAGAAGCACAACCTCTATCGGTGTGGGGTTTTATGACACTGGATTCCATGTAGATCACATGGTCTATGTCGGTTATTTCTATGTCTCCCAAATGTTAAGAAATGAACTAAGATAAGAGTATGAACACTAATCATGATTTCTTGAAGAGTAACTTAGTGTATGTAGGACGATGGACCCTACTTATGCGTTGCACAAGTGGACTTTAACTGAGGTTATGGTTATGTTCCTTTATGATGTAAGGATTATTCTTCATGTCTATTGAAATGAATGAATTTTAAGGTTTAATTTACCTATGTCAAGGTATGAATTATGATTATGCATGTAAATTACACTTATGGCTTCTAAATGGATTTACTTACTTTATGTGGAGGTATGGGACTCCGTGTAGATTTCACAAGTAAGCTTGTGAAGGGGTTGTGAGGGTTTTTTACCGATGATATGAACCAAATGGGTTATGACTAAGATGTAATGAATAAAAGAGTTTTTATGTGCACATTGATGAAGTATGTTGGTCTTATGTCTAATGTTAAAATGTGTGTGTTGTTTATTGTTGAAAGTGATGTACCCAAGTCTAGGGTGACTTACTAGGATTACTTAGGGTGAGTAGTATTGTGGGATGCTAATTGTACATTGCACTAGTGTGACTTGGGGGTTGTCTTAGGTGATGATTCTTATGTTTTGATTATTCCCTATGATGTGCTTATGACTTTATGAATTTATGTGGTTGGATTGATGAAGCCTATCTATGAAAGATCATCTTCTATGGCCTTAAGGGAATACATTATACTAAGCATTACTTAAGCGTTGCTTAAAGAAAGGACATAATATAAAAATGAAGGTAATGTGTAGGAGATGTATAATGTGTCTTATATGTGATAAATGGCTTTATGTGTTGTTATCAGTGGTATTTTATGTCTATAAAATGTATGTGAACTATATTGTGCTTACTGTATCAAATCCTTATGAAATTTCTCACAAAGACATGATGCATGGTTTCTATCTAAATGTCCTCTTTAAAGCAAGTTTTTGCATTGTTACAACACTTAGAACATTCTTGTACTAACACCATTCTTCTTCATCTTTTTACACAAAGTGTAGGTGGTGATTACTTATGGACCTTTTTTAGAATGAAGAGCTTGGATTTCTATTCCGAAGTTCAAGTGTTTCCGGAATGATTCAGGGACCTTCATGTATAGAGTTTAAATCAAGTTCATGTCATAGTATAGAAATATTCTTCCGTATTGTTTAGGGTCGTGTCCCTATTGTGTTGTAGTCGTTTTGTAAGATGTCTTTATCGAGACTCAGTACTTCCATTTTATTTTAAAAAGGTTTTAAACAAGATGACTTTTAGTATTGTGTTGTATTGTGAATAAGTTTTAAATTTTTTGCTGTTTTATGTCTATGCGATGAAAGATGTCTAAAGGCTTGTATAAGACCTCCAAGAGGTCAAGTACGCTGTGCTACGTCTATGGTGTACTCCCCGGTCATTACAATTGTAAAGAACATTTTTTCTTATGGCAAAGGGTTCTCTGAAATCATAAAGGGCTATAGTTTTTTTAATCTTCGGTTTTGTTATACAAAAAATATGACTAATAAAGAGATTTCAAGTATAATAAAGAAGTCTAATAAAATCTCCATGAAAATACTGTATCAGAAGTAATGAGATTTTCTAACTTCCAAGAAGTTATAAGGCACAACATGATACATTAGGAAGATACCGAACACATTGGAACAACATCACTCCTAGGTAAAGTGGAACATTACGTCCATATAAGAAAATAATTAACTAAATTCAAATGGAGGATCTTCAACTACTTTCTTATGAACCTCCATCAATTTCTTTTTTATTATAGTATGTGGTATCATGGATATGTTAAAAATGACCCTAAAATGTTTTTTCTCATTGTCTCAGAATAGTCATTACTATTGCTTAAGTTTTATATCAACAACCCCAACTTAGTTGGAATTGAACCATAGTTGTTGTTATGGTTATAGTTTACAGTTACAAAGAATTAATACACTTATGAACCAAGCAGTAGCTGTTATCCGAATGGAACTGTTCACAACTGGATATTCGAAATAAAAATTTTGATGCATAACATATTAAAATCTCAAAACATAATTTTGTGAGAATTTGAACTAACAAATATCAAAAAATAATAATAAACACAACCTTAGTTTCGTAACAATGAAGAAGATAAATACATGTTGCTTGACATATTTTTCCAAAAGTAGTCGGTCGGGATGTTCCGAGTTTATAGTTCACAAATTTAATTGAAAGAGTTCAAAAAAGTCAAAAAATAGCAAAAAAATTGCAATAGATACGTGAATCACTATAGCTTACAGTAAGAGATTAAGCTTCATAAAATAGGAGGATGAAACACACTTCATAAGAAGGTTACTTGCTGTATTTGAATAATACTCCCCTATAGTGAAAGAAACCTTAAAATAATAGTGACAAAAATAAATATTTTTCTACTAAAGAACCAAATATAATTAATTCAATCATTTCAGCAATGTTATGAGTTGTAGACATGAGAGGTGCAAGAGTAGTTATGTTGCATTGATATCAAAATTATTTTTCTTTGTTTATATGAAGAAACCTATAGAAATAAACAAATAGAAGATCAATTTTCAATAATCTTTGCTGAAATGTTTAACTAAGTTTAAAAAAGGTCAACAAAATAGCAAAAAGAAATTTCTGTAGTTAAATGAATCAGTATCACTTATAGTAAAGGAATGAAACAATCTTCATCAGAAACTTAATTAATATATTTTAATTCAACTACCTTAGAGCAAAATTTTTATTAGAAATAATAGTGACGTGAAATCTCTATATTTATAGACAACAAACTGTAGTTTGAATAAATTCTTATTGTGCCTTATCGAAAAGATTACAACTCTTTGAAAAAATTACTACCCTTCAAAAGGTAAAAAACTTTTGATAAAAGTCGCAATTTTTCATAAAAGTCCTTATTCATCATAAGAGTCAAAACTTATCATAAAAATCACATCTATTCATAAAATGTTGGGTATGTAGCAAGAATTGATGGGAAATAAAGGGAAGGAGAGGAATTTGAAAGGTTTAGAACTTGAAAGGTTGGGAACTTGAAAAGTCCTCTAATGCTTTATTGAAAAAGGCAATAGTCCCTCATCGGTAATGGAAAGGAAAATAGGAGAGTTTAAATAAATAAACGCTCCTATTAATTGTTAAAAGGGTTGGAAAGAGGGACCCCCCTCGCGCCGTCGTCGTCG